>NC_135486.1:1905992-1986271 GCF_052094955.1 Ictidomys tridecemlineatus | reverse complement strand
GACGGAGAAATCCATCAACTTCTTGTGTAAGCCACTGCCATTTTTGCCTTGGACAATGCAACTGACCTGAAAGCTAATTAACTCAGAGATGAACCTACTTTTGACTAATTATCTATACTGAGGTAAATTTAAGTGTTTTCTGTTCTTTATCAAATACAAAAAAATCTCTTTTCAAAGTGATTTTACTGGCTGCTCCGTGGCATGAAACCAAGAAAGCAGACGGGCAGCTTCTCTGCAGGTGGTTGAACCAAAAAAAAAAAAATGTATGCCCCAAACAATGGGGTATCTGTGTACATCAAAACCCTTCTCAACCTCAAGAGTCAAATAGACCACAATACAGTAGTACTGGGTTCAAACATTTTTAACCACACATAGTAATACAGACGTCAACATATATGTAAAAATAGACATGAAAATATTTAAATGGATATGGATTTGTGTGTAGTTATTTTTCTTTTGAGATGGATGTTTACAGTTTTGGTAAGATATAGGATATGATTATTCAACTGAATATATATGAAAATTTATGGGTAGGATTTGGGTTGTCATTAGGGTACATACACATAAATATGAATGCATATAAACATATGGAATATGTATGTGAAAATACATATGGATATTCAGTAATATTTATAACTTTTGTTTAAAAGGCTTATGATTATGGTAGGGTTAGGTTTAGTTCTGAGCTACTACTTTGGTTTAGGGGACGGGTTACCTTTGAAACATATGTATCAGTATATATGAATAGAAATATGAATATAGAGGTAATATTATATATTAAATATATATACACATTTTATGGATTATTTTTAAGATAAGCAATATTGTCATATTATGTGTGAAATCTGGGTTTTGCCTATGGAAATGAGTATGTGTGTATGTGTGTGTGTGTGTGTGTGTGTGTGTGTGTGGGTTTTATGTAAATTTATGATCTTATATCCCCAAATATTATAGGTACATTCATATAATGTTGTGGTTTATATGTATAGAGGTTTCTCTGAGGTGCATTGGTAGGTATAGAGCTAATGAAGAAAAATAGTTAGGGCTAGTTTAGAGATGGAACATTTTTATCCATATACAGGAATACAAATATGAATATATATATATATATATATATATATATATATATATATATGTAAAAATACACATGAAAATATTGAAATGGATATAAACTTGTAAATAGTTATTTTTCTTTTGAGATGGATGTTTACAATTTGCTTTAGTTATAGTTTATAGTTATGTAACTGAATATATATGAAAATGTATAAGCAGAAATTTGGTTGCTATTAGGGTATATTCATATATAAATGAATGTATATGAAAATATATGAATATATATGTGAAAATATATTTGGATACTCAAACTAAAAATAAATAAATAAAAGATAATATATTTTATTAAAAAAAGACCGTATGTCTTATAATATATATATATATATATATATATATATATATATATATATTCAGTGATATATAAAGACAATAAATATCACTTGTTAGGGACTAAACACAATCATAAAAATAGCAATTTTTTTCCAAAATTGGAAGTAAAAAATTGTGAACTACAAAAATCAATACAATTATAAAATATATTTTTAAAAAGGGGATTTTACTACAGAATCTGTGTTACCCTCATGAAATGTAAGCCTTATTATCTGTGTGCAGATCAAAATTTGGAAATATATATATATTTTTGGTACTGTTGATTGAACCCAGTTACCACTGAGCAACATCATCAGCCCTCACCCTTTACATTTTTTTGTTTTTAAATTTGAGACGGGGTCTTGCTAAGTAGCTTTGGGCCTCTCTAAGTTGCCCAACCTGGCCTTGAACTTGTGATCCTCTAGCCTCCGCCTCCCAAGTTGCTGGGAGTACAGGTGTGAGCCACTATACTCAGCTTTTCTTACAATTTTTATGATCTATGAATTAGATCAACAGACATCATGATTACATTTTGAAAGTAAACATCAGAAATCATGACAAGTCAAAATTTATTTGTTGGGCAGAATATTTTAAATAGGTATTGTCCCATAAAATTTGAGATACAGCCAGGCACCACCAACACATGCCAGTAATCCCAGTGATTCAGGAGGTGTAGGCAGGAGGATAGAAAAGTTTCAGGCCAGTTTCAGCAACTGAGCAAGACCTTGTCTCAAAGATTAAAAACATTGGGGGTGTAGCTCAGTGGTAAAGCACCTCTGGGTTCAGTCCCCACTAGCAAAAATAAAAAACAAGCAAACAGAACTTAGAGTGTTTGTACACATAAATCGCCCATCCTTGCTGCAGTAATCCTGGAGGCCTGCGGTGCACATCACCAAATCCTGGTGTCACTGTCTGCTTCTGATGGACAATAGTTGTGATAGGAGAAGCAAATGTGACTCCATTTTGTTTTATGACTTCATCCTGTAAAACAACCATGCTATGTAGAAGGGTCATGACTGGAGCAAAATGTTCTTTTCCATTTGCTATAGAAACCTTTAAGAACACGGAACTACCTAATGGGGCTCTGTTTCTGTAACTGGGGTGACTGGGCTGTGATTGGTTAAGCTTCCTGCCGCTTGACTGCACTCTCCTGCTCTGTAACCTGGCTTGGTTGCATTGGCTGGACCCCGAACATCCCTTTTGCGGTTTTCAGGCTTATAAGGAGTGCCCTTGCAACTGTTCGGGGCTGACAGGGGAACAGCTTTATGTTCTGGTCAGCCGCCACCGGTGTGCTTCAATAAAGGCTTGATTCAATTATACTGAGTGGTCTGGATGTCAGTTCATGAAACCCCAGGAAGGAGCTTTAACTATAACATAATAACAAAGGTGGTCCTCTGAGTTTGGCCCAGGTGTTCTGAGTTTGTGCACTACCATTTCCATTTGAAGACAAAAACCTGCACCTATCAGTAGCATTGAAAGGATTAACAAATTGGTATGGTGTTGGAAAAATTCACCAGAATAGTTATTTTCTGCTCTACACCTAAAAACCACACTTCTAATATTGTGCAGATGTGCTGGTAGCTAAAGGCAGGCAGGGGGAAAAAGAGAAGAAAAGAGAAGAAGGAGGAGGAAGAAGAAGGAAGAAGAAGGAAGAAGAAGGAAGGAGGAAGAAGGAAGAAGAAGGAAGGAGGAAGAAGGAAGAAGGAAGAAGGAGGAAGAAGGAAGAAGGAGAAGAAGAAGAAGAGACTACCACGACTGCATCCTCTGGAGGAGAAACAAGCTGCAAGAGAACTTCCACATGCATCATGGACTGATTTCTCTTCATGAAGGTCTCTATGCAGATGCACAGAAGTTGAGTAAGAATGCACAAGACTGCCTTTGTGCAAAATCCCTTTGCTGTCTGAGACCTTGGGTGAGCCGGGGTAGCAGGTGGAAGATTTCCCTCACCCCTCACCTTTACATGTGGCCTTCGCCCTTTGTACCCTGTACACCAGGCTTGTTTGTGTCACTGTTTGTCACCATCAGCATTTACATTGCTTTTAGAATTTAAAAGCATTTCACATCATAGTACCGTGTATCTCCTTGGCAGCCCCTTCGCTGGCCTTCACAGTAATGCTTAAACAAGTATTATACGTTTTAAAAAACCCCAAGTCCCAAATTTTCAAATCTGGGAACACTTCAGTGAAATTGATGCAGGTGCATTAAGGCAGGTCGGACGTCATAATCTAGAGCTTGTATACATTATAATTATTTAATTTTATTATTATAGATTATATATTAAGTTTAAGTTTTTATTGGTGTTCCCCATCTGGTCGACGGGACAAAACAGGTTAAGGGTGAAATAACGACTAAAGTAGGACCCCTGGCAGGCCAATCTTCTGCTTTCTCTGGGCGATAAGATCAAGAGTGAGATCCTGGGATGACTGCAAGCGATGACACGCTCCAAAAATACTTTGACGGTGTCTTGCCAGGCTGTGTAGCCCGGGTCTAGCATGCTTGGAGGCTCTGGGACCTCCGGGACGCGCGCGGGCGCGCGAACACACACACTCACAAAAGTGCTATGCAAATACGGACCAGGAAAAGGGTGTCCCCTCAGCCGTTGGGGTTGGGGGTGGAGGAGCCGAAGGTGCAGCTCCACCCTCCTGGTGCAGTCGACCCCCCAGTGTCCTAGCTCCGCCCCCCCTAGGCCGCAGTCTCCCCCAACTCGGATCTCACCACGCCACGCGGCCCTGCTCCACCGCCCACTTTTGTGCCCAGGCCAGCGCCTCCCCAGCGCCCCGGCCCCTGGGACCTGCCGCCCTCCCAGGGACCAGTCTTCCGCGGCCCCGCCCCCTAGGGGGCCTCCTCTCCCCGGCCCCGCCCTCTAGGGGGCCTCCTCTCCCCGGCCCCGCCCTCTAGGGGGCCTCCTCTCCCCCCGGCCCCGCCCTCTAGGGGGCCTCCTCTCCCCCCGGTCCCGCCCTCTAGGGGGGGGCCTCCTCTCCCCCGGCCCCGCCCTCTAGGGGGGCCTCCTCTCCCCCCGGTCCCGCCCTCTAGGGGGCCTCCTCTCCCCGGCCCCGCCCTCTAGGGGGGCCTCCTCTCCCCCGGCCCCGCCCTCTAGGGGGCCTCCTCTCCCCCGGTCCCGCCCTCTAGGGGGCCTCCTCTCCCCCCCCGGTCCCGCCCTCTAGGGGGGGCCTCCTCTCCCCCGGCCCCGCCCTCTAGGGGGGCCTCCTCTCCCCCCGGTCCCGCCCTCTAGGGGGCCTCCTCTCCCCGGCCCCGCCCCCTAGGGGGCCTCCTCTCCCCGGCCCCGCCCCCTAGGGGGCCTCCTCTCCCCCGATCCCGCCCTCTCTGCCCCCGCCCGCCGCTCTTCCTGGGACCCGTCCGCCCTGACCCCGCGGCAGTGAGGCCCCGCCTAAACCCCGCCCTCTTCCCCGCCCCGCATGCTACGATCCGCCAATCAGGCCTCTCTCTCACACCACCCGCCCTCGGCCACGCCCAGAAAGCTGCGACACGCCCCCGCAGGCCCCGCCCCGCCCCGCGGCCCGGCGCCCACCTCCGCGCAGACAGATGGTCCTCCGAGCCCTGCTGGCCGCGCTGCCCACGCTGCTCCGCGCCCCTCGGCCTGCTTGCGTCGCCGCCATGAGCACTGGCACCTTCACAGTGTCGCAGCCCCTCAACTATCGCGGCGGGGCCCGCGTGGAGCCGGTGGACGCCTCCGGCACCGAGACGGCCTTCGAGCCCGCCACCGGTAACGCGCGGCGGTCACCCTGGGGCGGCGCCCTGCAGAGCCGGCCGGGCCCGCGGCCGCCCTCCTCCGCACCGGCGGCGCGCGGGCAGGCAGGCCGGGTGCTCAGGGAGTGCTGGGGCAGGGGGCAAGGGACAGAGGGCCAGGGGCAGGGTGGCGGAGCCGTGAGGCCGCAGGCCAAGGGGCTGGGCGTTGAGGTAGCTCGGCCCCCCGGGGACAGGGAGGGCAGCGGAGCACCGCTGGCCGAGGGGCTGGGCGGGAGCATGGCTCCGCCCCTCGGGCCCGGTGAGGGGACGAACAGGGCTCTGGGACCTTATCTGCAGTCTGCCTCGCTGCCTTTGCAGCCTTTTCAGCTGCTCAAGTGTGTTACAGACATTGCAGGCTTTAATATCTCCGCAAAAAGCGGAGTCCCAGGAATTTTTGTGAAAAGGAAATGTTGAGTTGCTATTCTTAAAGAATTTTTGTTGATTTAGTTGGTTTTGGTTACAATCCTTGGGCTACGGGTCTAAAGAAATTGATTTTGTTTTTCGTATTTTGCCCCAGGTAGAGATAGGGAATAAAGTTGGAGTAAGAAAGACTGTTTTCTTTTTGGGGAAAAACATTTCTTGCTTTTAGTAATGTCTTTTTCTGATATTGCTGCTTATTAACCATATTTATCCAGTGTCAGTGGTATGACTGAGTTAGAGAATAGAAAGGGATTTGAAAGTAAGAGTTTACATCCAGAAGACTGATTCCTTTCAATTCTGATTTCGCAAGACCCTGAGATTCTTATTTTTTAAAAATTATTTTGTGTTGTGGTGAGAATGGAACCTAGTGCCTCGCATGTGCTAGGCAAGAGCTCTACCCTGTGAGCTACAACTCCCCCATCCCCCCCATTGTGAGAAGTAGTAAGGAGTGTTGCACCGATTTTTTTTTTTTTAAAGAGAGAGTGAGAGAGGAGAGAGAGAGAGAATTTTTAATATTTATTTCTTAGTTCTCGGCAGACACAACATCTTTGTTGGTATGTGGTGCTGAGGATCGAATCTGGGCCGCACGCATGCCAGGCGAGCGTGCTACCGCTTGAGCCACATCCTCAGCCCTTGCACCGATATTTTAGAAAGTTAATGTTAGTGAACTCAACTCTGAATACAGGACAGGGGTTATCAGCCCAAACATGGTTAGTTTACAACAAGGGACATGATCTTTCTCAGTCTGAAATGTGGTTAAGTGCTTTTTTCTGGAGAGAGGTCTGCAACTTTTATTAGATTCCAAAGGGGTCAATGACTACCAAAAAAACAAACACACACACAAAAAACTACTTGTATAGCAGTGGTCACTAAACCAGACCATACTTAAAAACAGGAAGGGGATCCCTAAAAACACATTAATACACAATTTTATTTAAATATGTTGCAAAAATTTGAGATGAAGCTGACTTTCTCCTTTTTTATAGGCCGAATAATAGCTACTTTCACATGTTCTGGTGAAAAGGAAGTAGATTTGGCTGTTCAAAATGCAAAGGCTGCTTTTAAACTATGGAGTAAGAAATCTGGCTTGGAGCGGTGCCGAATCCTCTTGGAGGCTGCCAAGATAATAAGGGTGTGTATTAATATATTCCCCTCTGCCAAGATAATAAAGGTGTGTATTAATATATTCCTCTCCAGAAGGCTCCTCACACATTGCTTCAAGGGTTCTTTGTAGTTAAATTTGGTGCAACATTAGGTTTAACTTTTCTTTTTGGTGCTGGGGATTGAAGCCTGGGCCTCACACAAGCTCTCCCACATCTACAGCTCCAGGTTATATAATGTTTGTTGAAGTGGAAAAACATTGCCACATGTTCCCTTTGGTATGAAAAACAAGCTTTCATTTCTTACTGGATCTTGGCTTTTGGCCATCTCCCTTGGCAGATTTTCTCTTCTGTATTTGTTTTGAATTATAATGTACTTTATGTGGCTTGTCTCCTTTTTTTTTTTTAATGCATTTTGTATGTTAGTTCCTTTTTATATTTCTTCTTCTAATACTTAATTGTATCTTCCTTTTTTAGTTTGTTTTTTTACTTTAATTGCCTGGAAAGATGTAATAGTTTCATACATGCTCCCTTTAAAAAAAAAAAAAAAAAGAGAAAAGAAAAAAAAAACCACATAAATTTTTAGAATCTTATAAATGGAAACTAATGGGTATTCATCAAGTAAAGTTGTAAAATTCAGAAGAATTCACATTGAAATATGGGTCATGCATAGCCGAGTAGTAGGACTGTGGGGATTCTTCTTCTTTTTTTTTTGGGGGGAGGGTTACTGGGGATTGGATTGAGGAGCAAGCAGATTCTCACTAAGTTGCTTAGGGCCTCACTAAGTTTTGGAGGCTAGCCTTAAACTTGTGATCCTCCTGCCTTAGCCCACTAAGTAATTGGGGAGAAATTGATTTTTTTTTTTTTTGTATTTTGCCCCAGGTAGGTGTACTACACCCAGCTTGGTCTAAGTGTGTTAAGTAACAGGGTTGAGAGTTGCCCTACTTGCACGAGTGTGTATGCATTTCTGACAACACATGAGGCTCTGGGGTCGGAGAAGAAGATGGTGTGTCAGAGCACAGTGTAGCAGGCAGAGCCGACTTGAACTCGGCTTTCCAAGGCTCCTCCCCTCAGGTGATGCCTGTCCATTTGTACATGGGTTGTACCCCAGGGGAACCCTAAACCTATGAGACAGCCTGTCTTGGGCTGCTGGCACATCTTGCCCTTCCTGTCCTCTGGAGAGAGATTATCATTAAGCCCATTTTTGGGGTACAGAGGGAAGGGTCACTGAGATTTTTACTCTGAAATGTAAGCGCATGTCACCAGGAGCAGGCAGCGGAGAGCTTTGTGTGTCCATATTGCTCCAGAGTTCTCTGCCTGACAGAGACGTGGTCTCTGCCTCCCAAGCCTTTGCCATTTATATCACCTGCCCAGTTCTTGGCGCAGAAGCCTGGACCATGCAGAAATTCAAAACAGTCACGGAGAACTTTTTCTTGACAAAAAAAAATTCCTCCTGTTAAGAATTTAATTTGGGGCTGGGGTTGTGGCTCAGTGGTAGAGTGCTCACTTAGCACATGCGAGGCCCTGGGTTCGATCCTCAGCACCACATAAAAATAAATAATAAAGGTATGGTGTCAACTACAACTGAAAAAATATTTAAAAAAACTAATTTAATTTTATCATTCTAAGCTGATAATTATTTTGGTTTGTCCTTTTTTTCTTTTTAATAATTCATGAACATACATGGTTATGTCTTCTTAAAAATGTCTGTAGGGGCTGGGGTGTGGCTCAGTGGTAGAGCGCTCACCTAGCATGCACAAGGCATTGGGTTCGATCCTCAACACCACATAAGTGTAAAATAAAGATATTGTGTCCACCTAAAGCTAAAAAATAAACATTAAAAAAAGTTATAATTCTAGCAGCTTGGGAGGCTGAGGCAGGAGGATCACAAGTTCAAAGCCAGTCTCAGCAATTTAGCAAGGCCCAAAGCAACTGGGTGAGACCCTGTCTCTAATAAAATATAAAAAAAGGACAGGGGATGTGGATCTGTGGTCAAGTGCCCCTGGGTTCAATTCCTGGTACCAAGAAAAAAAAGAATTGGAATTAAAATGATTTCTATGAGTCCTAAATAGTATCTAGTAATATCTTTTGCTCTGAAATCTACTCTGGGAATAATGCCTTTTCTTTTGTACATTTCCCTAAGGACTGTTCTCTCTCACCATATGCTCAGGCCCACATATGCACACAGGAAGACACAGAAACGTAGCATCACTCTTCATGGAACTGTTTTTCGACTGAGCTTGTAAAGAGGTTGTGGGCTTATGTGTCTGTCGCTTGGCGAACTGGAGAGGAGGGCAGGAAGCATCTCTCTGCCAAATGCCACGGGGCCATTCCTTTCATTTTCATTGAAAGTGAAAGCTGTTGCTATTTTAAAAAACCAAGTAGTGCATGTCGTGTAGGCCCTGAGTGCCTCCAGATATACGTGTCTTAGGGCTCCTCTTGTGTTGTGCCCTCAGGAGCGAACGGAGGACATTGCCACTGTGGAGACCATCAACAATGGCAAGTCCGTCTTTGAGGCCCGCTTGGACGTGGAGTCCTGCTGGCAGTGCCTGGAGTACTTTGCGGGCTTGGCTGGGTCCCTGGCTGGTAAGCCAACAGAGGGCCGAAGAGCAGAGGTTCTGAGTGAAGCTAGGTCAGGGCTGAAGCCCGGGTTCACAGTCTTCTCCGGGGCGGGGAGGGGGTATGTTCACTGGTTTTCCTTATCAGAGCTGGAGCTGTAACCTCCAGCTTAGCTTCTTGGGCTGTCTTTAGGATTCGATGACATGCTGCAAGTAAAGCGCCTGGCATGGTGCTTGAGCTTTGGACCAGGTTGCTGAAAAACAGTTTTTGTAAGCGTTAGCTTGTCATCTTTACCAGTGTCACCTGTTGAGCAAAGAACTCTTTGACAAGTTATGAAGTTGGCAACGATCCATACTGGGCGGTTGGTAAGGCCCACCTGAGCAGGGGAGCCACAGTCTGAGGTTCTTGGGTCCTCAGACTCTCCCCTATTCCAAGCTTCTCCACATTACCATTTTATTTCATCAAGTTATCCTGGTAGAGGAATTTTTAGAGGATTAAGTCGGATGAGTGCATGTTGTGAGCTTGATGCCAGCCTAGGCAACTTGGTGAGACCCTGTCTTCAAATAAAATTTTATAAAAAACCCGGTCCTGTAGCTCAGTGGTAGAGCACTACCCAGCATGTGCCAGGCCCTGGCCCTGGGTCCAACTCCCCCCACCCCCAACAACAACAAAAAAACAGAGAGGAAGAGTGGGCACGGTGAGCAGTGTCTTGGGGCAGAAGGAGGCTGGCCTGCCTGGAGTGTCGGCCGACCAGTCACTGGGGGTGCTGTTGGAGAAGCTTGAGAGCACCGGCCTGCATTCCTCTCTGACCTCTGCCTTCCCCTTAGGTGAACACGTCCAGCTCCCAGGAGGATCCTTTGGTTACACCAGAAGAGAGCCACTTGGGGTGTGTGTGGGGATAGGAGCCTGGAACTACCCCTTTCAGATCGCCTGTTGGAAGTCTGCTCCTGCTTTGGCCTGCGGTAAGAGGCACTTGTTCCTGTTCCAGGAGCGTCCATTCTCCCCGTCTTCTCCCCCTCACCTCTCCACATTCGCACAATTCAGAGCACAGTGGCCTCAGAGGACGTGTCCCCACCTGCCCTGCCTGGCCCCCAGGGAGCTGATGTTCAGGTCCCACACTGGATCGCATCTACGAGGTCCCACTTTTTATTTGCCCAGCTAATTTTTGTATATGGAAGAAAGAAACCTAATTTTTGTTCTTCAGTCGAATTAGATTTGTCTTTTCTGGATAAGAATTTCTAGCATGTCGCATCACACAACTAGACAGGTCAGGGTCACTCCAAGTGAATTTGGGGACTAAATAAAAACACAGACACAGAAAGTACCTTTTCTTTGGGTTCAGTGACCACTCATGAGCCACAGCTCCCACAAGGGGAGCAAGGCAGGCAATAAAGAGAGAGAGGAGCAGGTGCTGAACCCTTTTATTGGGGAGAAGCCATTCAGATGAGGCAAGGGGTCAGGTTTCAGGGGGTTGAGTCTGGCTTCTGATGTCCGCTGTCAGCAGGTTGACTGACATCTAGGAAGGCCACGTCCATCTCATGTTGCAGGGGATCACAGGCAGAGCTAGCAAAAAGACACAAAAAGACACATACGTCCCCTCCCAAACAGAGGGCCAGCGTTGGTTCAGTCCACCCTGTGAGCTCAGTGCTCATAGTGCACACACACAGCCCATGGCTGGCTTGCCACAGCTCCACACTCTCATTGCTTAGAGCTAAGGGGCACTTGGTTCTTATGTGGCAGCTCCTGACACTAGCAGGAGTGTGACTTGGGTTGGGAGTAGAAGGCAAAGCCCCTTCTTGAAGGGTCTTGAGAGAAATGATAGAAGGGCTGTGGTGGCCAAGTAGGTGGCCAGGAAGCAGTTTCCTTGTACTGTATGAAAAAAAAGAGTCTGTAGGGAAAAAGTTTGTTTAACTTAAAACCTAGCGATAAAAGCCTGTTAGGATGCCACGTTAGAGAATTTCTTGAGTCCTGTTGCCATGGGGGCTCTTTGTTTTAGTGGATTCTCTTTAGTGTACTTAACCACCACTGAGCCATATCCTCAGCCCTTTTTATTTATTTTTTAGATACTTGGTCTTGCTAAGTTGCTTAGAGCCTTAAACTTTCGATCCTCCTGCTTCAGCCTCCCAAGCTGCTGGGATTACAGGAGTCCATGCTCCTATTTTGAGAGACAGTGTGATGGAGGAGAAAGAGTGTCAGAATCAAGCCAGCAGCTCTGGGGACTCTAGTCAAGTGAACCCTGCAGGTCTTCAGTGTCAGCTTTTATAAAATGAAACTAACTGTGCCTACCTCTTGGTGCTGCCAAGGGTGTTAATAGGATCCTTATGTGCACGGCCAGCTGTGCAGGTGTGAGACTGGCAGGTGTGTTTTCAGGTGTGTTTAATGATAGAAGCCAAAATGAAGGACAAGGTATGTCTATTAAAACAGCAATTGTGGGATCTGAGGGGGGACAGGAAACACTGGGATTATTCTGGTTTCCTAGAGACCAGGTCTCGAGTCTGTGTTTTGGGTTCACACAGGTAACGCTATGGTCTTTAAACCGTCTCCCTTCACGCCCGTTTCCGCCCTGCTCCTGGCTGAGATCTATGCGGAGGCCGGCGTGCCTCCTGGGCTCTTCAATGTGGTGCAGGGAGGGGCCGCCACAGGCCAGTTTCTATGTCAGCATCCCGACGTGGCCAAGGTCTCCTTCACTGGAAGTGTGCCCACTGGTGTGAAGGTGAGGCGGCTTCTGGACGTGGCTGGAGGGCCTGCCCAGGCTGTATGGGACTCTCTTTGGCTTCTGCCTAACCAGTTGGAAGGGGCAGGGGGTTCCTTGGGGCCAAGCTCTGGAGTTCCCCGTAGGAGCGTGGAGGGGAGCTCGCTCGCGTGGGGTCCTGGTTAGGCAGGTGGGTGCAGCCCCTGCTCCTGCCTGGGGAGGTGACGTGTCTCGGGGGAGGCCTGGTGGCCTTGTGCCTCCCACAGAGGAAGGGTGTTTTCCCTGGTATTTCACATCTGTCATTGTGACCTGCGTTGCGTTCTGGGCTTGCTGCCTCAACACGGTGGCAGTAACGCGGCCATTCTGACTGTAGTGGTCCCAGGGAAAGCCCCTCAGAGTTTCAGGGGGCCTCTGTGGACTCTCTTCAGTTTTCTGGAAGAGAACATTTTAATCAGCTAGTATTTTATAGTACTGGGGTTGAACCTAGGGCACTCTCCCACTGAGCTGCCTCCCACCCCTTTTTATAATTTTGAGACAGGACCTTGCTAAGTTGCTGAGGCTGGCCTCAAATTTGTAATCCTCCTGCCTCAGCTAGGCTTACAGGCACATGCCATCAACCTGGCTCTGGAAAAGAAAAGTGTAAATAGGCCGAATATTGAGGAGAAAGAGGCTGCGGGTTGGTAGTCAGGCGGCTTGTGGATTCAGGCTGAGCTCTGTGGAGTGCAGTCTGATTGGAGTCCTCCTTCCGAATGCTCTGTCTGTCTTTTCCAAGATCATGGAACTGTCAGCTAAAGGGATCAAACCTGTGACCTTGGAACTCGGGGGCAAGTCTCCACTCATCATCTTCTCCGACTGCGACTTGGAGAATGCCGTGAGGGGGGCCATGATGGCCAACTTCCTCACTCAAGGCCAGGTGCGTACGTCACTGGAGGAGGCTGGGGGAGCCGCTCCGTCTGCAGCATCTCCTACTTCCTCCTGAAGACCTTTGAGACAAGAGAGTTGCCTACACAATACGCAGACTCCCCATGAGCCGCTGAAGTGTCAGCTCTGACTTCGTGGCTCCTCGTGGGTGTGCACCTCCGTGTACTTACTAAGTTTCTCCAGCTACTTGAGAGGGAGTCGTGGGCCCTGGCCCCGAAGCTCCACGCCCTCAGTGTTCCTAAGAACAAGTGCCTTATTTCATATAAGCACAGCACACCTGGTAAAATCAGAAGATCCACCCTGACAGGGTGGACTAATGTGTATTATCAGTAGAATTTTGCCATTCGTTTGATCGATGTGCTCTTAGCGAAAGAAAAAAAGTTTCTCATTCAAGGTTCAGAGATGGCGCTGCATTCAGTTGACTGCTTTTCTTTTTCCTCCTTCCAAGTTACCACTGTTTTTTAAAATTGTACACAGACCTGGGCGTGACAGCCGTTGACCTCTGTGTGACGCGCAGTGATCACGGCCGTCTGTCTCATCTCCTTTTGCTGGAGTAGCTCCTCAGGTGACCATCTTTGGGGACCTGGACGTTTGCTCTGTAGAGGTCCCTCCCTTGGGGTGGTCTGACGTTCTTGATGATCGGCTTCGCATCAGTTTGCGCCCTTATGGTGGGGATAGCACGGTGTGTGACGCGGTCTGGCCGTGAGCCTGCGCTCAGGCGGCCCTCACTGAAGCCTCGCCTGTGCCTCGGGGGAGCTAGCCTCCTGGGGACATCTTGAGCCACCTGTCCTCGTCAGGCTCTCGCAGCCTGTCACCAACACCGATTCTCGCTGACGCCTGGTGAGGGGTTTCCCTCCGCGGGCCTCCCCTTGCCAGCCCGTCTGCAGGCGCAGCTCGCCCTCCACGGGCATCACGGTCGAGGACTTGGCTTCACCCGTGTCCTGCTCCACGGTGTCTTTGTGTTGGTGCGCGCCGCGCTCTGTGGCTGCCGAGCTTTGCTCTTGGACGTTCTCGCAGGGGGTTGTGTGGCTGTGCTGCAGGTTTTGGAGGAGCCTCCACACTGTTTCCACAGTGGCTCACTAAGTCACGTCCCCTGAGAGAGGGCGGGCTCCCCTCCTGCACGTCCCTGAACACGCTCCTGTCTTCTGTCTTCCCAACGGTAGCCGTCCTGACAGGCGCCAGGCGGGGGCACTGAGATTTTGCTTTGCTTTTTCCCAGCAGCTAGGGCTGCCGGGCACCTTTCACATACCTGCCCGTCAGCTTACATCTTTGGAGACATGTCTGTCCTCAGGGCTGTTTGGTTATTTGGGCGGTTGTGTGAGTTCCTTACACACTGTTGTTTTTTTCAGTAAAACATAACAGAGGCTCTGGGGTTGTGGCTCAGCGGTAGAGCACTCGCCTCTCACGTGTGAGACCCTGGGTTCGATCCTCAGCACCACATAAAAATAAATAAACAAAGATATTGTGCCCATGTACAACTAAAAACAACAACAACAACAACAAAACAGAGTTTGCCACTGGGACCATTCTCGCATACCCGGCGGCATTGAGCACATGTATGTTGTGTGCAGTTAGCGCCGTCACCCATCCATCTCCAGAGCTGACTCATTCCTCCACACGGAAATTCTGAAATCATTAGGTAACAACTCTGTTCCCTGGTTGCTGCTCTGTGACCTGGCTGTTCCAGGTCCTTACAAACGGGACTGTACAGTATTTCTTCTTTTACTTGTGGCTTCTTTCACCTAAGCGTCTCCAGGGTTCATCTGTGTGGCACTGTGTATCAGAACTTCTTCCCCTTTAACAGGCTAAATAGTATTCCGTGGTGTGTATGCGTCAGGTTGTCCCTCCAGCCTTGGACTGAGGGACATGGGTCTTTTCCATCTCCTGGCTGTTGTGAGAAAGAGCACTGATGTGCGCATGTCCAATCTGTAGAGGTCCCTGCCTTCAGTCTCAGATGTGAATCCAGAGGAGGATTCACGTGTCGTGTGGTCGTTCCTGAAGGAGCCTCCTCCCGTTTTCCACAGCGGCTGTACCAGCCCATGTTCCCGCCAGCAGGGCCCCCCTTTTCAGTTTCTCTACATCCTTACTGATATTTGGTATTTTTATTCGTTCGTTTGTTCGTTCTTTCTTACCTGGCCAATCCTCCCCACCCCACCCTTTTTTTGATACTGGGGGTTGAACCCAGGGGTGCTTAACGCCCTTCTCCCCTGTTTTTAGAGACAGGGCCTCACAAAGTTGATGAGGCTGGCTTTGAACTCGTGATCCTCCTGCCTCAGCCTCCCAAGCTACCTGGTCCCCTCCTCCTTGATTTGCACAGCCAGGTTGCACATGAGAAGAATGCAGGAGGTGCAGGCATCATGGGCAAGACGGCAGTGGACTTAGGAAATTCAGATGAACGGAATAAAAATAAACTCATGTTTGCAGAGTGGTGTGAGCACAGTCACACATACCGTCCTTATTCAGCACAGGGACAATTTTTAGAGTTGAAAATATCCTTTAAAAACTTGTTGTGCCTCAAAATAAGTTTAAAGCTGTGGGGTTTTTGCTTGCCCTTCCCCCTTACGCACGTTTTGTCTTGCACCTGCCCCTTAGGTTTGCTGCAATGGCACAAGAGTGTTTGTGCAAAGGGCGATTCTTGATAAATTCACGGAAGAAGTGGTGGAACAGACCCAGAAGATAAAAATTGGAGATCCCCTTCTGGAAGATACGAGGATGGGCCCGCTCATCAACCGGCCACACCTGGAGCGGGTCCTGGGGTTTGTTAAGTCGGCAAAGCAGCAGGTGACCGAGAGGAGGCTGGTGGGCGAGGGGCTGGGTGCCCTTCTCTGGGTTGTGTCCAGAGCTATGGGTGTCCTGAGCAGTGTGGCACTGCAGGGTGGGGCGTGGGATGGGGTGGGTGCTGGCTGCGTCTGCTTCTTGGTGGGGGGTGGCTTCGGCCACCAGGGTGCCTGTGGATGACAGGTGCTTTCTTCTCTCCTTGGGCAGGGTGCCAGAGTGTTGTGTGGCGGAGATCCGTATGTACCCCAGGATCCCAAACTGAAAGATGGATATTACATGAGACCTTGTGTGTTAAGTACGTCTTCTCGTTTGCTTTTACATGGTCTGACTTAAACAGTGAATGGAGAGAAACTCATGTTTGTAAGCTGTGTATCTGGTGTGGAGCAGGAGCTGGCAAGCCATGTATCTCCACCCGGGCAGGAGTGGATCCCTGCGCTGCTGCCAAGCCCTCTGGGGTCTCAGAGGAGCCTCTGCCTGGTTTGCCTGGGACGGCAAATACAGAGTCCAAAAAGGTGAAAGGGAGAGACAAACGGAAGTGCATGTTTGATGAAAAATTAGGCCATGAGTTCACTTCCTCAGTGAAGACTGTTTGATATTTGAATTTAGAGCATCAGTGAATGAAACCAATATGTCAGATGGTGTGTTAATCTTTTAAAAAATATGTAACTTTAACAATATTAGCACCTCCTTTTAATCTTAAAAACCTCTTGGCCTGACTGTCCGGTCCACATGGTCATCCTGCTGAGACCCCCTTCTTTCCTCCTGCCTCAGAGGGAGCCGCTATTCTAAACGCTGCTCCTACCAGTCTCTATCATTTACAATGTGTTAGGATCTCCTATGAAAATGTAAGTTTAGGCTTTAGAAAATTCTATAGAGGTTGAGCCATGTTGCACAATTCCTTACACTTTATCTGATAAACTAAGCTGATCTCCGAGGTCGCCTGTGGTGTCAGTTTTTAATACTTGATGTTTGATGTGGCTTAACCTTTAACTGTTACTATAGGCGGAATCACTAATGTTTAAAAGCTGTGAACCTTGCATCCATATCGTGGATCAGCTTGCATTAGTAAGTGAATAGTAAACAGGAAAACCTTGGACACTATTAAATAACAAGTGCAGGTTCCATAGTAGTGTGCATGGGATTATCCCAAATCTGTTAGCAAAATGTCTACCGAGGCAAAAGAAGGAGTGGACTGTGCATACCACTGTATTAGTGGTGGATTTCTCTGCATGCTGGGATTAAAGGTGATTTGGGTTGTTTAATGTGCATTTCTGAATATTTTATGCAGAACGTATATTTTCCAATTAGAACAAAAGTAAACAGGCTGTGCCCCTAAGCAGGGAGCTGGAAGCTCTTGATCTTATCCAGTGACTCTGAAAGCCTGGTTGTGTTTGCTGCATCAATGTCACTTGGAAAACTCGTTGAAAAAGCAGATTTCAGTTTCTTGCTGTGGACCCCTAAATGTCACTCTCGGGCTGAGGCCTAGAATCTGCATTGTTTTTTTTTTTTTTGCAATGGGGCCTAGAGTCATTTATTAGATTATCAAAGTGTACTATGTTAAATTTACCTGAGTAAATTTAAAAAGGCAGAGATTGTGGGGACAATTTGCAGTTAAGTCATTTGGAATAAATGATTTCTGGGGCATTGGATCCAGGTATTGCATAATCCATACTGATTTTTAAAAATTGTTTATTTATTCTGATTTGTTATACATGATGGCAGAATGCAATTCATTTCATATTACACATATTGAGCACAATTTTTCAAGTCACTGGTTGTGCACAAAGTATTTTCACACCATTCATGTCTTCATACATGTACTTAGGTAACTAGAATCTGCCTTTAATAGACCCACACTTATGTTTATGTACGTCAGACCTTGGAAATGGCTCATTCCAGAGCCTCACTCTTTCAGTTCCCCCCCAGGAGGGGAGGGACTGACACATGGTGAGTGACAGGTTTCCGGCAGAAGCCTCTCCAGACCTTACATCTCAGCAGCTCCTTTTTATACCCTCTTTCTTGATTCCCAGTACAGAACTCGCTGCCCACCGCCCTGCTGTGTCGTCAGTCTGTATAAGGTGGTAAAATATCTTTGGGGACTATTGAGTGATGAATTAACTGTCTTGAGTACTTGTCTGTCCTGGCTAATGGTTTTCCTAACAATGGTAAACAGACCACTAGTTTCTGAAGAGTTAGAACCTAACAAACTGTCCTTAAATACAGACTCAGTGTTTGCCATGTGTCTTTGAGGGTAGTTCAGGTGTCCCCAGAGTACAGAGTGACTTTCAGGTGTCCAGTGTACTGTGTAAGGGTCCAGCCTGTCTCTTGAGAGGCTGTGGGATGGCCGTCTTTGCAGGTCTGTGGACAGTGGCCTGGGGACTGAAAGTTGGTGTTTCCAGGTGGCTCCCGAGCTCCGTTTGCCCTGAGCCCTTTTCCAGGTGTAACAGCCTTTCAGCCAGCACTTCTCGCTCTGGCGGTTATGCCAGGTGGGCCGGTCGCAGATGAGTGCAGGAGAGCGCCCCGCCCTGAGTCTCGGGGTTCAGGTTTAGTAGTGGACATCCAGATACAGGAACTTCTTTAGATGTGCGTATTTTAGATGTCCAGTGTGAGTCGGGTCTCTTTAGGGAATTTAGCTTCTTTTTTTTTTTTTTTTTTATGGTCCTGGCAATTGAACCCACCGGGCGTTTAACCACTGAGCCACATCCCCCAGCCCTCTTTTTTTGAAACAGAACCTCTGAAGTTGCTGAGGCTGGCCTCAAACTTGCAGTTTTCCTATCTCAGATTTCCAAGTCACTGGGATTCCAGGTGAATGCCACTGTGCTGGGCCACATAAAGGATCTTAAATGCATTTTTGTGTAAAGTGAACACCTCCTCAATTATTTATTTCTAGTTTATATTTTTATATTGGATTTTGATGACATTGTTTTAAATTCTGATTATATCACAGTCATTAAGAAGATGTGTAAAAATATATAACCTTTTATGTATATAGTTATTAATTTATTTTTGGCATTAGAGACTGACCTAGGGACACTTTCCCACTGAGCTACATCCCCAGCGCTTTTTAGTTTTTATTTATTTATTTTTAGTTTTCGGTGGACACAACATCATTATTTTATTTTTATGTGGTGCTGAGGATGGAACCCAGCACCCCGTGCATGCCAGGCGAGCGCGCTACCGCTTCAGCCACATCCCCAGCCCTTCAGTTTTTATTTTAAAACAGAACCTCACTAAATTATTTAGGGCCTCACTAAGTTGCTGAGACTGGACTTGAACTTGTGATCCTCCTAACTCCCCTCCTTTTAGCTAGGTGTGTGCGCCAGCTACTACACCCAACTATGTGTAACATTTTAAGAGCAATTTGGATGATACTGTATACAGTTTTATATCATTTTTGGTGAGTGTTTTATCATGACATTACTCAACTAAGTTTTCTTCAGAGACTTTGCTTTTAGGGCTGGGACTGTAGCTCAGGGGTAGTGCCTAGTGTGTGCAAGGCCCATGTGTGTGCTCACTCTCCAGCATCACAAAAACAAAAAATACTTTGCTTTTAGCAGCTTCATAAAAGTGTTCTGTGAGGGGTGGTGCACACCCATCGTCCCAGGGATTTGAAAGGCTGAAGCAGGAGGATTGAAAGTTTGAGGCCATGGGGCTGGGGATGTGGCTCAAGCGGTAGCACGCTCGCCTGGCATGCGTGCCGCCCAGGTTCGATCCTCAGCACCACATACCAACAAAGATGTTCTGTCCGCGGAGAACTAAAAAATAAATATTAAAAATTCTCTCGCTCTTTCTCTCTCCTCTCTCATTCTCTCTTTAAAAAAAAAAGAAAGTTTGAGGCCAACCTGAGCAACTTTGCAATTTGGTGAGACCCTGTTTCAAAAGAAAAAAAAAAAGGACTGGAGTTGTGGCTCAGTGGTTCAGTGCCCCTGGGTTAAGTCCCCAGTACCAAAAAAAACCAAATCCAAAACCAAAAAAATTTTATGAAGTTCTTTTTTTTTTTTAATCATTAGGATCATTTCCTCTATTTTAGATGCTTAGTTTCTTGCTTCCTTTTTTTTTTTTTTGGTACTGGGGATTGAACCCAGAGTTGGTCCACGACTTTTTATTTTTCACTTAGATTCAGGTTCTTGCTAAGTTTCTGAGGCTGGCCTTGAACTTTCCTGCTTCAGCCTCCCGGGTCACTAGCATTGTCGGCTTAGCCTGGGCCCCGTCCTCCTTAGCCAAGTCCTTATGGTGAGTGACAGAATGTGGACTGAGGATTACACCTGGCTGCGAGTCCGTGGTGAGTCCTGTGACGTTGCCAGGTGGAAAGGGAGCTGCAGTTTGTGTCCACTGGCAGTGCACGCTGAGTGTTCTCCTGTTGACCGTGGACGCTGGCTCCGGTGACACGGGCTTTGTTGTGAATGTCTGCAGCTGATTGCCGAGACGACATGACCTGTGTGAGGGAAGAGATCTTCGGACCCGTCATGTCCATCCTGCCCTTCGACACTGAAGCCGAGGTTCTGGAACGAGCCAACGACACCACCTTTGGACTGGCAGCTGGCGTCTTCACGAGGTGTGTGCAGGACGCCCAGGCAGGGGGGAGGGGGAGGGTGGGGGGGTGGGGCTGCAGCCTGCTTAAATCTGTCGCTGCCCACTGCCCTCACCGGGCAGCACTTTCTGTTTGCTTCAGTTTAAGTCAGAAGATGCCAAAGCAGTGTTGAGTGGTTTGCTGTGAAGGCCTGCACCCTGCTGTCAGGTGTGAATTGAGTTCTAGACTTTGATGATGAAAATTCTGTCCTCTTTGGTCTGTCATTGAATAAGGCCTTTAGGGTTCTGATCTGTGTAAAGCATTCACCTAGGTGTCTTCTGAAACATACCTGTAAAGGAGTTTAAATGCCCGCGTGCCTGTGACTGCTGGTCAGTAGCCCTCAGGATCACGGTCTCCCGTGTCTTGGCAGTTCCTAACTGGAGCTCCCGTGGGGTCTCTGTGCTGTGGGTTTCTGGGCTGCTCTTCAGTGTGACCACCGTGAGGGATCTTGTGACTGATATCTGTACGAAGTCCAGCCCCAGTGGTAGAGGTAGGGAGCTTGGGAGCCAGGGGTCTGTGAAGACTCCTGCGGGTTTCTGTGACACACGGGAATCTGATTGGTCCTTGGCGGTAGGAAAGCCATTTTCTGAGGCTGCTTTACACAGGGGCTGCTTGTCTGTTGACACCCGGGTTCAGCGTTCGGTGGCTTCGTGGGCAGAGCCTAGAGGGAAAGCCAGGCTCCCTTTTGGCCCCTGAAGTAGTGACCCTTGAGCTCTGGGCAGGCCCAGCCCCGCCTGCTGCTGCTCCGCGGCCTCGTACAGCCCGTCCACTCCCCGAGCTCCCAGTGCCCTCGGCCGTGCGCGACCACCCAGTGGTCTTCACCCCAGGAGGAGCTGCCTGCCGGTTCGCAGTCGCCCCCCAGGTCCTCCCCAGACCCTGGTGACGCTGATCCCCTTTCTGTCCTGTGGATTTGCCTGTTCTGAAAACATTCCGTGTAAATGGGCTCACGGGACGTGTGTCTTTTGGGACGGGCTTCTTCCACTCCTCAATGTTCGAAGCTTCACGCGTGATGAAGCGTGTTGACATGGGCTGGCTGCTCCTCTCCCCTCCTGAACCATATTCCATTGTACTGATCCGCCGCCTTTGGCTTTGGGCTGTTTCTGCTGCTGCTCGGCGACCTCGCACAGCCGGTCCACTCCCGTGACAGCCTTGGGCTGTTAGGAAGTGCTGCTGCTCACATCTTGGCTGGCGCAGGCACGAGCATTCTCTTGGCTGTGCGCCTGGCAGCGAACATGCCCGTCACTGCTAACTTCACGTTCCGCTCTCTGAGGAACAGCCAACCTGTTTTCCAGAGGGAAGGCACCATTTTACGTTCCCCTGAGGGTGCACGGAGGTCCCAGCTCTGTACACCATCAGCCCTGGTTGTCTGTCCTGAGTTTACCGACCCCGGTGTGGAGAGCTGTCTGGTGGTTTTGATTTGCATATCTGTGGGTTTTCTTTTCGCTTTCTTTTTTTTTTTAATATTTATTTTTTGTTGCAGTTGGACACAACATTTTTGTTTTATTTATTTTTAGGTGGTGCTGAGGATCGAACCCAGGGTCTGGAATGTGCTAGGCGAGCTCTCCACCGCTGAGCCACAACCCCAGCCCCTCTTTTCACTCTCTTGTTAGTCTTATTTGCAGCCCAAATCTTTATTTTGACAAAGTCAATTTTCTCTGTAACTTGGTGTCAATTCATGTGGCTTTGGGGGACCCACGGTCATGCAGGTTTATTCCCGGGTTTGCTCAGATGTCAGGTCTGTGACCTGTGCCCGAGCCCCTGTGTGTGAGTGCTGCTCGCGGCTCTCTAGTTCCTGCGCCCTTTGTTGAAGACGGTTTTCTCGTGGAATTCCTCTCGCAGCCCTGTTGCTGTTTACTTTGTGGATGTCTTTGGGGTGAAACTATAAATTCTTAATTTCTGCCTGTTTTGCCTTGTTGATAAAAGTTTTTAAAACATTTTGAAAAAAGAAAAATTTGGCAAGACGTTAGGGCTATTAGGACCAGCAGTCTGACTTTTCCTGTAAAGTGTGGCACAGGACGCTGTAGTGACCAGCACTTCTTCTTGGTAGGGACATCCAGCGGGCTCACAGAGTGGCGGCTGAGCTTCAGGCGGGGTCCTGCTTCATAAACAACTACAACGTCAGCCCGGTGGAGCTGCCCTTCGGGGGCTACAAGAAGTCAGGTGGGTGCTGGCGAGTGCAGAGCACTGGCTCAGGCGGGCCATCGTCCCCTCTGCAGACCGGGGCAGGAGGGAGGCTCCTGGCCCTCCCGCGCCCCGCGTCTCTGGAGGCCAGGCCTCTCCAGGAGGCTCTGCTGTGCAGCCGGGCTGGGGGACTGCGGATGCACCTCCGGGAAAGGTTTGCCGTCGGGGTAGAGTTTCTTTTTCTTCGTGGTCTACGATTGCTAAACCCTCCTCCAGGGCTACCTGACCAGCTCTGCCCACTGTGGGTTCAGGCCAAGTGCCTCGGAAATAAACCCCGGGAAGTTTACAAAGCCTCTCCCCTGGCCATTCAGCAGTCAGGTTCGGTGACTCTCGTCCCGCTCCGTGGCTGTGGGCTGGCTCCTACGCCTGAGAGATGCCGAGGTCTCAGGGTCATGGGTTTGAGGCTGCAGGAGTGCGGCCGTTTCTTAGAGCTTCTTTCTTTTGGCAATTGGTGCCTGTAAACATCTGCTGATTCCCACACTCCTCTTCATTTAGACTGAAATGGGCTTGGGTTTTGCCCAGGCGCCACTCTAAGAGTCTGAGCCCTCGTTTCTGGCAGTGTTCACGGCCACTACGGCGTTGGTGAACGTGCGACCCACGAACTCTGCTCAGCTGCGTGTTGGCCTGACTCTTGTTGGTGCTTTCCCTGATTGTGATGCCTGTCCCTGTGGTCCTCAAGGAACAGCAGAAGGTCTGAACACCAGCTGCAAGGGCAAGCAGGGCCAAGTGCTGTCCAGGAACGCAGAACCTCAGTGCGGGACATCTGCACGGGCTCTGCTACTTAGGCCCCTGGGGTCCTAGGCCAGGGTTTGCTTTCTTTGTCCCAGGCCTGCCTGAGGGAGAGAGGAGGTAGCAGGGTCTGCCAAGCAGTGCTGGTCCCACCAGCCATGTGCTCCGAGGACACGGGATGCAGGATAGCTGGGACTTGCCAGAACCTTTGTGTGTGGCATCCTGTGAATGGCGCTTCTGGAAGCATGTGGTTTTGGGGGGACCTGGTCCTTTCCTGTCCATCTAGGGCATGGGGTACTGTCCTCTGAACACAGTGACCTGATCCACGAGGGACGGGGCGGTGTCTTCGACTCCGAGTCCTCAGAGGAATCAGCAGCAGGCCCTTCCCCGTGGGAGCAGGCAGGGTGCAGACAGCGGCTCTCGTACAGAGGCTTGCGAGAGGCTGAGACCTGCTATATGGAGTTAAGTTTTAAATTAGTACCTTTTGAGACAACAGGTCGATTGTGGTGGAGTCTGCTTTGACATTTTAGCAGGTTTTCTTAGTAAAAAACCTGAACATTTTTGGACCTTCACCCAGTGTAGTAGGCACCCAGCATTAAGGTTCTTATTGGTGAGAAACAGACCTGTGCACTTTCCTGCCCTTCCCCCCAAGACCCGTGGACCTGCCTCCTGTCCTAGAGCCAAGGCTGCTCCGTGGGCCGAGGACGTCGGCCCCAGGCTTCAAACCCCGAGTCCTGGCTCTGGGCAGCGGGGCCTTTCAGACAGTCGCGCTGCTGGCTCATCCTGCCCTTTCTCTTCCTTTCAGGGTTCGGCAGAGAGAACGGCCGGGTGACAATTGAGTATTATTCACAGCTCAAGACCGTGTACGTGGAGATGGGCGATGTGGAAACTGCGTTTTGAACAGCCACAGTGAGGCCGTCCGCGGGCGGGGCTCTCTGGACAAGGCAGCGCGGGGTTGGAACCAGGTCCTCCCCAGCCAGGGTGGGCATTCTGCCACTAGTGTGCCCAGCCTCCTGAACCCACTCCAGGTCCAGACTTGGGGCCCTTGAGGGTTAGGGATTGGTTGTGCCTTATTCTTCACCTTTCAGTTACCTTCCTAATCGAAAATGTGTTGCAAGTGCCACTTAGTCACAAATCCAGACGGTTTTGATCTTCCTCAGTGAAAATTTCTGTGAAATCTTTAAAGCCAGCAGCACACTTCCAGAGAGCAGGCAGAGGGACCAGGACGCCCCGTGCTCCACCCGCGAGCACGTTGGGGCTCTGGCCCGGAGAACGCACTCTGGTGGCTCCCAGTGGGGTCAGCAGAGGTGACACCTGGTGTTCACGGTTTTAGTCTCGTCCCGTCATTCCAGCCAGGAAGCTGCTGATGAGGGGACCCGACTCTGGCCGGTAGCTTGGGGGGCAGGAGGTTCCACTCCCTCTTTGTGGGCGGGAGCGCAACAGTGGAATAAAGTGCATCTGCTGTTGGTCCTTGTGCTGTGCTTTGGACGCCACCCCTCCCGGGGGACGCTGGGACGTTGGGCTCAGGCAGAGGGCTCGGGGTCTGCTCTTGGGAAGCGCAGGGGCAGATGGAGCTGCTATGAGGCACTCCCACGCTGTGTGTCCCTCCGTCCCTGCTGCCCATGAGCAGAGATGTCCTGCAGAGAGACCGGTGATCTTCCAGCCACGTCTTCCCTGCCCCCTTCCTGTTTCCAGAAGGGTGATGAGTGACAGCCTACATAGCGTCACAGATAGGGACAGAGATAAGGAAAGGTCCTCGTCACTGGGCTGGACCTGACCGTGTCCTGTTTGCACCGAGGTCACACGGGACACCCTGTCAGGCCACAGAGGTCCCCCACCGTGTCTTGGAATGCTTGTTCAGCGTAGGCAATAGGGACCCCCCAGAAGGCACATGTTCCTGATGGTCCTACAGAGAAACAGTGGGGCGGGGGCCAAGGTTTGAGCGCCCTGGGTGCTTGCTGCGGCCCCTTCTGTTTCACACTCGGCCAGCACAGGCCCACGCCTGACCCTGAGGAGGAGAAACCGTCGGAGAAGACTTGGTCCCAGGTGGGCCCTAAGTGAGCAGTGGGTGCAGGCCAGGTGTGGGCTCCAGTCCTTGTGCTTCCTGTGCCCCTCCCTGGTTCCTGTGTCTGCCGTGACAAGCTACCACACATGCAGTGGCTTCAAGCAACACCGTGTGTCACCTTTCAGCTCCGGCGGTCAGTTCAGAATGGTCTCACTTGCTGGAAACCAAGGAGTCGGTGGGGCTGCCCTCCCTCCGGAGCCTCTCGGAAATTCCAGGGCTGGGATGTGGAACATCCCCCAGAGGGCATGTGTTAAAGACGTGGTCCCCCGGGAAGCCACAGGACTCTAGTTGATGGGGCTGGTAGAGGTCCTTGGTCACGGGGTGTGTTCCTGGGGACCCGGGGATCTGGCCACTTCCTCTCTGCCTCCCAGCCACGCTCTCCTCCAGGACAGCTGCCTCGGCACAGGCCCAGGACAGTGCAGCCAGCCCCTCGGAGCCGAGCCTCAGACCCAGTGAAGACTCATGGGCTTCACATCTGTGGATTGAACCCATGAAAACTGTGGCTTGGGGGTACGGCGCAGTGGCGCAGCGTGTGCCTAGCAGTGCAGGGCCCTGGGTTGGGTCCCAGCACCTCGCAGACCTGCATCTCTGCAGCCACGTCCAGGTGGTTTCCTTGTCATAGCCATAAACAGCGCAGTGTGAGGACACCCACGGTGCTGCACGTGGGGTGAAGTGCGTCACGGGCGGAAGCGCCAGGTCGCAGGAGAGGTCTGTGCCCTTTGCTGAAGGCACCAGCCCAGCGACCTGTGGACACTGAGAGTGTACTGAAGGCAAGAGCTGCCCCGGCCTGGGATCAGAGGGAACCTGCACGTTGCCTGGTGCTGCTCAGGGCTCCCCCCATCCATGTGTACTCTGCCGTCCCGGCTCAGCCTGTGGGTCTGGACCTGATCTAAGGAGCACGGAGTTCTCCACATGGTGCATTAGAACAGTGGTTCTCAGCTTTGCATGTGAGAATTGCCCAGAGAGCTCTAAACACACCAAGATGTAGTTTAATTAATCTGAGAGTCTGAGTTCCTAAAATGTTCCCAGGTGAATTGAGAGGCTGAGGACCACTGGTGTCAGCTGTTTTCTCCAAGTACATAGCCACCAGCCACATATAGCTACTTCAATTTAGACTAAATAAAAGATTCACCTTGTTAGGCAAATGTGGTGGTGCACACCTGTGATCCTAGTGACTCGGGAGGCTGAGGCAGGAGGATTGCAAGTTTGAGGCCAGTCTGGGCAACTTAGATCCTCAAAATAAAAAGACCTGGGGAGGTAGCTCATGGGTAAAGTGCCTCTGAGTTTAATCTCTAGTATCCAAAAAAAAAAAAAATTGTCAGTTGTTCTGGGTACATTTCAAGCCCTCAGTAGCCACCTGTGGCTGCTGTTATTAGACAGTGCGTGGTCAAATTATTTCCATCATGTTGGAAAGTCCTAGTGCACAGTGATGCTCAAGAGGGCTGAGCTCAGAGATGGCTCGGTCCTGATGAAGGAGGAGGGCACCTTAGAGGTGAGAGGGAAGTGGGCGCTTTGGCAATCCTGTGTCCAAAGTACAAGACTCGAGTTGAGTGTGCACATACTTTATATACAAGGAGATATGGAAAACTGTTCTGTATGTGTAATGAGAATTGCAATGCAAAAACAACAAAAAACCCAGAGTACATGTTTAACGACATGGGTTGGCATGAGCTTACTTTATACAAAGATACGAAACACTGTGCTCTGTATGAGCAATAGGAATTGTGATGCATTCTGCTGTCCTGTGTAAGTTTAAAGAATTAAAAAAGAGAGAAGAAGCACTCCCAGGATGGCACGGCTGCTGGCTTTTGCGGAGTTTGCCAGCAGGTGGCTCCCGTGTTTCCACGCCTGACTGGGCTAGAGCCCAGCCCCTGGTCACATGACCTTCCCTCTCCCACTACAAAGGGCGCAGGCCTTACTGTTCTGGCTTCAAGTTGAGTCCTAGCCAGGCGCCAGGCGCGGTGCACACAGCCGCAAGCCCAGCTGCAGCAGAAGGGAGGCAAGTTCAAGGCCTGCCTGAGCAACTTAGCGAGGCCCTGTCTCAAAAAGGACTGGGGATGTAGCTCAGTGGTAAAATGTTCCTGGTTCCGTTCTCAGTTTAAAAATTAAAGAATGAATTGTAGCCATTGACTATTACTAGCATACCAACTTAGAGCCGGGCACGCTGAACCTCAGAGAAGTTGAGCAACTTGTCCGCAGGCACACAGCTACTCATAGGTAGTAGGGGTTAATCAGGCTTTTCTAGGCTGCTGTGGTCGGTTTTTCCCATCTACAAAGCTCAGAATGTGTTTCCTGTAGGAGCAAGTTGACTTTGGGATGTGCCAACAGCTCAGCTGCTGACGGTGGAGTGATCAGGTGGTCGCAGGGTCTTTTTCGTTGTCTTCTCGGTAACGTGAGGGACAGCTTTGCAGACAGGGCTGCTCCCTATTGCGGCCCTCTGCCAGGCCTCGGGGCTCCCTAGAAGAGCTTCCACTGGGGGCGCTTTACCCACGGCAGGCTCTGTTCCTTATGGAACCCCATCTGCGTCCTTTCTGCAACAGCCAAAGTGACCAAGGTGGACCAAGGAGGGTGCTTTGGAAACACACACCTTCTCTGGCCTCCCTGCCCAGGCCTGGCGTCATCGGGCGCTCTCCAGCCTCCCGCGGTGCGCTTCGTACAAGGCAGGAGCAGCTCGGGCTTGCCTGCCTCACCTTTTCCAGCGAGGACCCCCACCCCACCTACCATTCACCACATACAGGAATGTTGAATGTAAAAAAGGGCGGATTGAAGTGTGGCAAACTCATTTTTTTCTTCGCTGGTGAAAATTTCTTAGGAACTGACACTAGAGCACACACTGACCTGGTCCAATGCCTAATTGAGTGGTAAGGGCCCCACGTGGTCACCAGGCCAAGGCTGACCACAGCACTCCATCCGTCACCAACTCGGCCCCAAAGCGTAAGCAGTAGGGCGGTGGGCTGGACATCTCCTGGACCCCAGCGTTGGGCCTGTGTCCACACTCTCCCTGAGCCCTCACAGGTTCTGAACACTCGGAATGTGGCCTGTGCAAATGAAGAACTGCCCGCCTCCCCCATACTCCAGCAGGCTGCTGGGGCCTGAGCCGGACAGCAGGTCTGGAGGCTGTGTCCCGTCAGTGGCCCCGTGAGTTCTCGGGTCAGTAGTCGCACTCTGCCCACTCGCAGCGTCCTCTAGGTCAGCTGCACCCGTGCAGTCTTTCCCACTGTACCTGTGCAGTCAGGTCTCTATACTCTAGCACGTAAGGTGACATTCTCCCTATTAAGTAAGTCCCACCTTAGATCTAGTCTATTGCTTTAGTTGTTCTTGAGCAAATAGAAGCACTCTTTAAAAATATTTTTTAGTTGCAGTTTGGCTTAATATCTATCTTTATTTTTATGTGGTGCTGAGGATGGAACCCAGTGAGTGCCTCGCAGAGCTAGGTGAGTGCTCTACACAACCCCAGCCCCTAGAAGCACTCTTCAACAGGGTTTCTGAAGACCTTACTTTAATTATTAGTGCAGAGTGATGAGATCGTGTGTCCTAATGGAGCTGGGAGAGGTCGTTGTTTTCTCACTGCTGTGCGTGACCATGAACACATTACCACGGTCGGACTTTTCCTCAGCTTTACAAGCTGCTTAGGAGTCTGCTGGCAGGGGAGGGGGGATCCTCAATGCCTGGGGCTCTTCTCATCTAGGAAGCACAGGCTGATCCTGTTGAGAGGCTCAAGAAGAAACGGCAAGTCAGGAGGCTGAGGTCTGAGGCCGAAGCCAGATAAGTTTTTATTATATTAAAAAAAAAGTAACTGGAAGTGAAGGTGAGTCACTCAAGACGAGTGAGTCTTTAGGTTCCTGAAGCTCTTCAGTGGCAGCACTTGGACCCCCCTCCCAAGCCAGCTCTAACCCAGCCCAGGTGCTGGAACGCAGAGCACACGGTGGTGCCCATCAAGGCAAGGAGCGCGAAGGAGCCCACTGCACCGCGATTCCGCTTGCTGGGGTCTGAAAAAGAAGAGAAGAGAGTTTCCAGGATGTCCACAGGCCACTCAGTGACGGCATCCGGGACGATCCCCTGGACAGCCTGGCCTGAGGTCGGCCAGCCCCAGGCTGTGGGTCCTGAGATGCTGCAAGAGGAGCCAGGGGACTCAGGAGAGTGGGGGGAGGGAAGCGGCTGTGCACCAGGGCTCTGGGGGAATCTCCCTCTTAAAGAGTAAGTGCAGCCCACATCCTCCTGGGTCCCCAGGGCCACCTGCCTCCTGCAGTGTGAGAGCAGAGGCAGGTTCTGCAGTCACCAGCTGGGGCTGGTCCTATGTCTGTGCTGGTCCTATGTCTGACTCACAGTCCCACTTTTCCTAAGCCTCAGTTTTTCTTCTGCAGAATGAGATACTGTCAAACACAGAGTTGCTATAAAGTTAAATAACATGCAAAATAGCAACTGGCATATGGAAAATAATTAAAAGTAAGTTTAGCACTAGACATGGAGATGCACACCCGTAGTCCCAGTACTGGGAAGTCTGCGGCAGAAGGATCACGATGAAAGCTGGCCTGAGTGACTTAGGCCCTGTTTCAGAATAAAACTGCAGAGGGGCTGGGGATTAGCTTAGGAGCAGAGCACTTGCCTAGCACGTGCTAGGATCTGAGTTCGTCCCCAGCACCACACACACAGATGTTTGTAGCCGGCACAGTGGTGTGCACTCTAGTGTCAGATACTCAGGGGGCCAAGGCAGGAGGGTCACTTGAGACCAGCCTAGACAACAGACCCCAGCTTAAAAAAAAAAGTAGTCCCCCAATGATTCAAAAATTTTAGTAAAATTAGAAGAGGCCTTTCACCTTAATCACCCAGCTACTTCCCCTTTTCTTGGGTCCTGATAAGGCTGGGGTGTGGCACTGTAGAGAGCTTGTCTCTGTCCTGGGTTCCATGCCCAGGCTGACCCCACCCTCACCCCCACAGTCAGTTTCCTCGCAGATGCTGCGGGCACTCACCTCCCGTGTAGTAGCCATAGGCATAAAGAACTCGTCCGATGATCCAGACCAGGCCCAAGCCAGAAGCTACCCGCTGAGAGAGAGCAGAGTCAGGGTTTGTGCTGAAGAAACACTGGGCCGTGATGACTCTGGGTGGCCAAGGTATCCCCCCACCCCGTGACCTCAGTTCTTCTGTGACCTGCTGGTGGCCTGCAGTTGAGGACCAGCCTTCTGCAAAGGAATCACTATCCTAGCCTGGAAACCTGGGGCCACAGCTCAGGGGAGGACAGGCAGGCCCAGGGGAGCCAGAGAGGGGACTGACCCGTGGTCCCCAGCGTCCCCTGCACTCCCCCTGCAGCGGGCTGTGTCATCTCCAGTGCCGCCACCACAGGAAGGGGCCGTGGGGAGACAGCAGCGGCACACGAGGGGCGGGGCTCCCAGGAGAGGGGGAGAGGGTCCGGGTTATGACCTGAACAGGGGCCCTGCAGGGAAGGCCTCCCTGCCCCCAGTGCCCTGGAGGAGAGAGAAAACCATGCACAGGAGGACCTTCCATCTGGTGCCAACCAGAGGGGGCCCAGGGTGTGGGCAGACGCTCAGGCACCTTCCAACTGGCAGCCAGCACCGTCTGTGTGGCAGCCTATGATGTCAGGGTCATGGTTAGTTGGAGTGGATTTTGGACAGAGTCAAAAACCAGCAGGAGGGTGGACACTGCGATAAAGGCCCCAGCCTCCCAGGTCAGTGCCCGCAGGCTCTCAGCCTCTGCCGGGCCAGGCCTCACTGGAACCTCCATGATGGCAAACAGGGTCGTCACAAGGTCGACGCTGTGTGGGGAGCAGCTCTAGGAGCGTCCTTAAGAACTGAGCACTAGGAGTGGGATTTAGGGACGTGGAACAGGGATGGGCCGGGGGGACACCAGGTGAGGTCAGGCTGGAGAGACAGGGCTGTCCAGACGGCCAGTCCAGCCGCTTCCTAGGAATGGGGACCAGAAAGACGCACCCTCCCTAGGAGATACAAGAGCAGCTGATGTTTCTTTTAAAAACAAGAAACAACAGGCCCTCCGCTCACGCACTGCAGCAGTGCCTCTGGCAACCCGTGGACAACCAGGCCGTCCCCAGATGGAGGGCTAGGAGGGCCTGGAACCAGGATGTGGGGCCACAGCTCAGAGAAGCTGACCCCTGGAAGGCAAAGCCCAAATGGCAACTAACTGGGTTCACGTCAACTTCCGGGGGCAGGGGTGTGGCCAAGGCTGCCGTGGAGGTCCACAGTGGTGTCCGCTCTCTCTGCGGCTCGGCCGCCAATCCCTGCTCCTCTCCCTGCTCCAGGGGCCTCGTGCAGCTCCCCAAAGAGCACAAGCAGGCTCAGCCTGGGGAACAGCCTGGGTCTCACCCTGGAGAAGACGGAGTCCGGTCCCTCAGTGAGCTCTGCTTCACCATAGCCACCTCTGCAAGACCCTCCTTCCTGACCACCCGTTCAGGACAGCGGCCATGCTCCCTCTTACCTCCCTGCTTTGGATCTGTGCACTAACCACCACCTTTTAGCACCTTCTAGCATGCCAGGTAATCCACTTAGGCTGCTGTCTACACCCCAGTGAGACTGGCTCTGTGTCCTTCACCGCCATACCTTGGGTGGTGGGCAACTCGCTGTGGGCGTGGGTGAACGTGGACGTGGAAACGCTCACGCTAGCAGACCTCTTAGAATCAGGCCTGAGTTCAAAGTCTTATTCTTCTATTTGGTGGCTGAGCTCATAAAAGTTAAATAGTGTCCAAGAGTCTTTCCCTATCTATAAAAATGGGGGAAAGGCCACGTACTTTAAAGAACTTTTAAGAAATAGTTGAATTCCTTTTAGGTGCATGGTGCCTGGGCACTGAGACTCATCCAGGGAAGGAAGCAAAGAAGGCTAAACCCAAGTCTGTGAAACTTACCGGGTGGTAAACACCTCCAACTGCTAGAAAAAACAGGAAGGGAGGGTACATTTCCAACCTGGAAGACACAGAGAGAACTTTTAAAAATTGCCCTGTGTGGAGCAGGGGAAGTGGCTCAGTGGCAGCGCGCTCGCCTGGCATGCGCGGGGCTCTGGGTTCGATCCTCAGCACCACATAAAAATAAAATAAAGATGTTGTGTCCACTTAAAACTAAAAAATAAATATTAAAAATTCTCTCTCTCTCTTAAAATAAATGCCCTGTGTAAATATGCCACACACAACCAAGAGACATTTCCATTCTTGCTCGCAGGTCAGAAATCAGAGTAGACATGAACCCTGAAAGAGGGAGAGGCCCAGCCACAGACCCCACCCTCTTCTGTGCTGGACAGGAGCAAAGGTGACTCAGAACACATGGGCGGAAGGAAGGTCTGCAGGTCAGAGTGGGCTCCTCTCCCCGCTGTCTGGGGCAGGGAGGGCCGAGCTCTGTGTGGACGGCTGCAGAGCTGCTGCTGGAAAGACTCCAGAAACCTCGCTGTTGGCAGAGCTCTGGACTCTGCTTCCTGGCCAGTCCATTCACAGCCAGTTTCTTAACAGTACTGGGCATGCAGTGCCCATGACCATGGTCATGGCTATCGCTCAGCAAATACCGAGCTCCGAGGGTGGAGTGTCCGGCCCAGACGCCCACCCTGCCCGGGCTCCGGCACCCCGCAGGGCCACACTCACGTGTTCTGGTGGGCTCTCTGGATGCAGTTGAAGAGGTGCCCGTTTTCAGGGTCTGTGCTGTACATGACAGGGTACTGCGGGGAAAAGCACACATGGCCACGGGGAGATGAAGTTCTGAGAGTTAAGATCAACTTAAAAACAATGCCTCCTAACCATCGCCTCCTGGTGGACGACCGCGGATTTCCACTTAACTATTCTCAGCAACAGAGTCCCAATCTCGGAAGTACATCCCATGTGTCTATTAACCCTCCAGGAGTGCACCTCAGAGCTAAGCTGGCACAGGGACAGGGGACAGGAGCGGCACGTAACAGACTCGTGCTTCACATGGGTGTCTGCATCAGTGTAGGTCTCGGGTGCGTTACAGACGCCCTGAGGATGCTTCTCCCGAGATCATCAAACACCACATCTTTAAGATTTCCCCCAGTGGGGACCCAGGTATGATTGAGTGTGAGAGTTTTAAGCAATGTCCACTGGAGGAAATGGAAGAAACTAGATATGGAAAGTTTAAAAGAAGCTCCAGTTAGGGAGTCCAACTATAAACAGAGACAGACATCTAATTGCTCGTCAGGGACAACTTCAGACATTACCCCTTGTAGATGAGCCGGAACCAAAGGAGGTGTTTAACACACCCCCTGCTGTGCTGGACAGTGAGCCTGGGCACAGCAGCCCCCTTCCCCCTTGGGAAACAGGCAGTCCCTTGAGACATGGTCCCGCAGTGCTGCCTGGAGCCCTGTTCAGGAGACACACTCTGCCCAGCATGGCTGCAGCGAAACACCCTGCCACACCTGTGCCCTGGTCATGCTGCAGAGAAGACCAACAGTACTAGTGGACACTGCCTCCCAGCAGCTCCAGCCTCTCTCCTGAACCGAGGAGCTGGGTCTCTAGTGGGCACAATCCTGAAACAGCCCCCAGCCGCCCCTGGCCGTCCCCCCCTCCCTGTGCCTGAAGGCGAGTTCCCGAGGACCCCCAGCGCCGGCTCGCCACTCACCTCCACCTTGTACTTCTTGCGGGCCTTGCCAACGTTGATGGCCAGGTGAAGCACCATGACGAAGCTGGCAGCGCCAGTCAGGAGCACGAAACCGTACTCCTTGGACAGGACGGCCATCGTGATTCTGTGGAGGGGGTATGCACACGAGGCCCCGTCAGCGCGGGCCTCACAGCCACGCACACACACACAGGCCCAGGAGACGCTCCACCCACCGCATGCCCGAAAGCGGCTGCAGCCGAAGTCGCACGCTGAGCTGCGTTCCAGGACTCTGAAGGCAGGGCCGCGCTCCCCAGCCTATGAAGCTGCCTAGAAGATGGGCTTGGCAGCTCTGGGGAACCAGGCTGCCATCAGATCACCACTTCAGAACTAGCCCCAGAAAGCGTTTGAGTCCTTTGACTTTCTTTTGTTTTTTTGGGTACTGAGCCCAGGGTGAGCCACATCCCCAGCCCTTTTTATTTCTTGCTGAGTTGCTGAGACTGGCCTTGAACTTGCTTCCTCCCAGGTGTGCCACTGCACCCAGCAGCAAGAGACTCATCAGGAATTAAAAACGGATGTTCACAACTGCAAATGCAGTCTGCCAGGTGCTCACTCCTGGCAGAAGTCACTCTGCTCCCTGCAGGAAGGTACACGTGTGGAGCATGAGCTGGTGGAATACGCGCACAGCAGAGTCAAGAGGCACCTCGGAAGGCAGGGGATCGGCAGGAAGGGGCAGCCCAGCTACGGCCAGCATGGACGGTTTGCGGAGGACTGTGCCATCAGGGGTGGGGACAGGGGAAGGGCTCGGGGCAGCAAAGGACCTGCTCTCCCTGCAGGGCTCCTCTACTGGAGCGGGGGAGACCCTGCCCAGGAGCCAGGCCTGGCAGGAGGCCTTCACCTCCTGACAGCAGCCATGTGCTCCGCCCTGATTTCTCAGGCTCCAGGGCATGGAGTGGAGGTCCCCAGCCCCCAGAGTGCCTGAGTGTGTCAGCCCGCAAAGGAAGGGGAGGGCAGCCCAGTGCAGGGTGCCCACCCAGGCAGCCCCAGCCACACCCTGGGCTGTGTGGGCCCTGAGCTAGCAGACAGCTCCCGGGAAGGCTTGAGGGACGGACAACAGACACACAGCTTCTGCCCTGAGCATCCTGTGGAACACATGCAAGTCGCTGATGGCATTGTGTTGATGACATGCCTGCTCTGTGTCATCTGCAGCCCCCCCACCCTTTTTTGAGTTTTAAAATGAGTTTATTAAAGAATGTTCTTAAGAAGGCATAAATTTTTGATGTGTCATTAAAGAAAAGGTATGTTTCTTCACACTGTATAATAAAGGTAATGTAAGAATACAGTTATTAGCTTCTTTTTGCTGGAATTCTCTGATAGTACAGTACAGTGTAGTCATTTATGCAATGCTAGAACAAATTTTTAAAGTTTCTTCTTTGCTTCTCTTCAAATAGTGATGAATAATAAAAAGAAGATGGTCTGAAAAAGTCAACTTTTTTTCTATTCAGTCTGTAGTATTGGAGCCAGTAATTTTACCATCACGGGCTACAATTTTCACTTTATCCACTTTAATAAGTTCTGTCATGTCTCTGAATTCAACATCATTCAATGCAAAAGCCCACACAGCATCGCAGAATCTCTTTGTATCTAGAGAGCCCCTGAAACTGACTGTTCCTGACCCTCTGCGCCAATGCTGAATTTATAGCCTTATCAAACTGAAGAAGAACCTGAGGGCAAGTGGCGGGTGACCTGCTGAGGCTGTGTGAGCTCACCCAGGATCTCTGATGACGACTCTTGGAGTTTCGGTAAAACTGAAACGCCGTGGCTCATGAGGAAGAGACTGCTTTATCTTCAGGTTTGCACAGTTGTCCTGTGGGCAAGGCGCTTCCAGATGGGGAACCCACAGACGTGTGCCTCCAGAAGCCTGGCTGGAGGTGCCCACATGCTGACCACCTCTTCTCACCCATCTGCAGCCCTTTTATAGACGCAACAAGATAAGGTTCTCAAGGTGGAACCAGGGTCAGACCTTGACCTCCACCCAGCGCTGGACACAGTGCAGAGGCTGTGCCTCCGACACCTGCAGCTTTGCTTCCTACAGATCACAGGCTCCTGAACACTGAAGGGCGGCTGCAGTGCCCGCGGCACCTCTCCCGTGGCTGGCCACTCGCCAACACAGAGAACAGGGACGATGGCTCCTATTTCTTTTCTTTCTTCTTTTTAGTAGTAACTTGCACAAAGACAGAAACCATAGACTACTCTGTCTTCTAGATCCCTGTTTGTCAAACGTCGGTGGCATCGAATCACCTGGGCCTTGTTTGAATGCACCCCACTCCCAGGGGTGTCCTGAAGACTGTGCCTTTCTAACAAGTTCCTAGGTGATGCTGATGATCTGGGTCAGGCTCCACATCTAATGTGGCAAATTTCTGTCACTATTTTGGACACAATAGGTGGTGACTCTCTTTATCTGATTCAACCAGAAGCAGAGCCTCGTCTTGGTGATCACATTCTACTGGGCTCTCGGAGGCTCCCAGGGCACCTGTAGTGTCCCTGGAACATGAAGATGGGCTCCGAGGTCCCTCTACAGAGCCAGCCAGATGCAGCTACGCCCGTGCTCCCTGGAGACCAGTTCCTTCCTTCAGCTCAGGCAGGGCTCAAGGCTGAGCGGGCGGTACGATGGCTCAGTTTCTTCTGAGACTCGTTTTGGAGCCTAACTCGTAACAGCCACTGGGTTCCTGGACCTCTCCTCACGGGCATGGCCACCGTCACCAGACCAGACTCTCCACAGTCAAAGGAATAGGAGATGAAGGGCCCCCACGCTCATTATGCTGAGCTGACCTGGGGGGCCCACCCCATCCAAAACCAAGGATTGGGGGTGCCTCGACTTCTCCTGACGTCAAGTGGGAGGCTACGTAAGGATTTAATGGGGTCACCAAGGAGCCTCTCGTGGAATTTCCTCCCACCTGGCAGAAATAGCGAAACGGGAAAGAACATCACATGTGTGCTCAATGCCTAAGTACGAGACAGTCCATAGAGGGCTCCCCACGCGCCGGGTGCTCAACAGACTTGCTAGTGCTCCTCGCCCTCAGACTTGCTAGTGCGGCATGGCCCCCACCCCCTTACACGGCGGGCGCTGAGGCTGAAGGCAGCCCCGAGGCTGGGGAGTGCAGATGGACACCAGTGTTCTCGCTCTTGGTGTCTGGACCAGGCTGCTGGGCTTGCCCCTGCCCACAGGCGGGATGGCTCCTCCCCGACCAGGAGCAGGGGAGGGCCCCTCTGTGGGCTTCAGTCCAGGACAGTCCTGCCACCTGGTCCTGGGCAGCTACTCCCAGAGCAAAAGGAGAGGGACACAGCCAGGGTGGCAGCCCAGGGGAGGCCAGAGCTGGCTGGGGGTCGGGGTACTTCACACGCGGGATGGGATCCGCGGCAGGGCCAGGTCTGCCGCGTCCCTGCAGCAGGAAGCACTTTTTCAGTAGAAGTGTCCTCCTCCTGACGGATGGTCCTGGCTGTGGACCAAGACCAAGGGCAGCCTCCCTGCCTGATCCCATCTTAGGGAGAAGCTCTCGCTTTCCACCATCCACCGTGACGTACAGGAGGCCGAGAGGTCACTTTAGAAACTGATTATTAGGACAGAATACTGAAAACAGCAGCACTTCTATTTTAAAACTTTTAACGCCCGTCAAAGTATTCATTACTTCCAAACATTCCAGGTTGGGGGAAGGAAACCAGGTGGGGCACAGGTCCTGGGGCAGCTGCCCGGTGCCCAGTGGGGCCTGGAGGTCTGCGTGGGGTGGAACCCAGGGCAGCAGCTCCAGTGAGGCCACAGCACATGGGGCCGAGAGCCACAGGCACCCTGGCAAGGCCCGTCAAGGATGGGACCCAGGCTGACAGGGAGGCAGTGCTGGTGTGACCCCAGAGTCACCCTCACCCAGTACTGAGGGTCGCGCGGGGTTTCAATGAGGCCGAGGCTGCTCCTCTGGGAGTCCGCTGATTCTCCCGGGGACCCGACTCTTCTGGGGCTCTGCTCGGCCTGACCCGTAATTCCCGGGCCGCTGCTGGCCTTATCTCCCGGGGCAGGCTTCCTTTGGGCGCAGCAGGGCGAACCCACAAGGCTTCCTGAACTCCCCTGTGGGAACACTGCCCGGGCCAGGCACCCTCCACTTCACCCGCGTCCCTCTGCCTGCCCAGCAGGAACTCCCAGGGCACCGCCCGGGTGGCACCCGGAAGAAAAGGCAGGCTTTGTGGATTTAGGGACTTGCCTCAACAATTGTCCCCACAAGTCCCGTTCCGGCACAGACCTCGTACTAAACATCACTGGAGCCTTCAGGCCACACACAGACACCAGCGTGGACACCAGTGACTTCTACTCCCTTTGTGATCTTGTCTCCTCAAACTGCGCTGCAGGTTTTCAGCCGGTGTCTCTTATCTAAGGTACCTGGTGGGAAGGGGACGAGGACACATCCCCTCTGCCGTCCCATGTTTCAGTGTGTCCTCCTCTGGTGCCTGTGCTGCGTCCCACTGTTTTCACGTAGGGCACCTATTTTACACGGCAGAGTCGACATCCCTGTGAGTTCCCCGTAAGAACGGCCACTCAAGGGCTGGCTGACCACGAGACGGCCTCCCCCCAGTCCCTGACCCCGGCTGGTGCGAGGAACTCCGAGGGGACTCGGGGGCCCACCAGTCCACTTCAAGCCCACAGAGCAACAGGTGTCCAAGTGACCGCCAGGTAGGGCAGCTGACCCTCCCAAGCCCAGGTGGAGCTCAAAGAGAAACGCAGGAAGTCGGAGGGAAGCGGCCCAGAAGCCGCTGTCCCTGGCATCTCTCCGCTTCTCCCCACATCTTCAGAATGCAGCTCTGGCTCACTTCCACACGACACACAGGGAGTTTGTTTCAGTGTCAAACCTTCCAATGACTGTTAGACTGAAAAGGAATAAAAACCTGTTGATAAAAACTAACTCTTCTCCTGCGGTGGTTCGCGTATCCCAAAGACAGTTCTCCAAGGGCGGTCACTCAGCCAGCAGGCAGGCCAACAGCCGGCGCAGGGCATGCAGTGGTCCTCCGCGCCGTACCCTGTGGTTCCTCATCAGCATGGCGGGCAGAACACCTCCCGTGGACTGTGAGCGAGGAGGCTGGAGACCTGTCCCTCGGGCGGTGAACACGCTGCCGTCCCGTGGGCCCAGTTACACAGCCGCAGCCTGGCTGTAGAATCCGGTTCAGATGGCGCTGGAACCCCAGCCCGGTGGTGACCGGGGACGACTGTTTGATGCTCTGCTGGGCGGCGGGAGGGAAGGATCAGGGCCAGGGAGTGGCCCTGGTTACGTGGGACAAGCTTGCACCGGCACAGCCTCATCGAGGGCCTCTGGAACTGGGCTGTGACAGGGCTGGGGACACAAGCTGAAGGGAGCCGCGTCTCCCCTGGGACCGGCGGGCAGGTCTGCTCTTCAGGGTTCAGGAACAAGGGATTTGTGGGAACACAGAGTGAAACCCGGCTTCCCTGCAGGCGTGAGGGCAGTTTCCCCAACAGGTGTCCATGCTTGGGGCCCTGTGACACCTAACCTAGACGCCCTGGGCCAGGCTAGCTGAGCCGCCCATGGGATGGGCTCCCAGAGACAGCCCACTGGGTGCTCCTCCAGGTCAAAGGTGCGACCTCAGAGGGCAGGGGGGAGAGGAGAGAGACTGCAGGACATACAGGCAAAAAAGGAAAAAGCACCATTATCACAAATTTCATTAAATGAAGGTGACTGGATCAACATGGTGCAGGACACACGTCACCCAGTGGACGCTGACGCCAGTGTCCCAGCCTAACACCTTCTTTAGCATGTCCTCAGAATGACTGTTCCCAGGACTCACTCTAGGAATGCAGGGCGTCAACGCCCATCTGCTGTGACGGTCACCAGGACTGAGGTCATCGTGACACTCCAGGCCGGTGTGGGTGCAGAGGCGATGACATGGGAGGGTCAGATTGGGAAGAGAGCCCTGAAGGACACCGACAGTGACATATCGAGACATGTGTAAGGACAACAGCAGGTGCACCCAGAAAGGGCTTGGCTTTATACGGGAGAGAGGGAGACCGTGTGAGAGAAGGGAAGGGACAGGTCAGAGGAAGCATAGGGGAAAATCCCTTACTGCAGACACCAGTCAGCACACTATTCAGGATGGGTCAAACCCACTGATGCTCTGCTGGGCGGCGGGAGGGAAGGATCCCTCTCACAGCATCTCCGTGACACATTACTACCTCTATTTCACAGATGAGAAACTGAGCATCCGAGAGGTTAAATAATTAACTCAAGATCACACAGCTATTACGAGCAGAGCCTGGATCCACAGTCCCTGGCAACCTGGCTGCAGAGTCTATGCTCCACAGCTTTTCAATGAGGTTGAAGAGCAAGTCTGACAACATCTGACCTCTTTGAAATATCTCCACCTCCCCTGACCCTCTCCTAAGCGTAAAATAAATTAATAAGAAGAAAGCTAATAATTAACTCCAAGCCTATGACTGATTAAAGCCTGAGATGTTTCTCATTGGAAACCTTGGGAAGGACTGAGAAAGGGACACTTCCATTTTATTGTCTGTCAGGAGCGGAGATCAGAGGTGGGAAAGCACAGGTCTGCGTGAAGCAGAACGCCTGAAGCTGGCCCTCCCTTGTGACATCAGGATTCCCTTAACTGTCACAACTCGGGAGTCCCGGGGGCCGCTAAGCTGCGACTTCCAGCCAGGAGGAAGTCTTGAATGAGCCACAGTGACACACTTGGGTTTTCCCACTAAAAGTGCAGGCAGAGTGCAGTTAATTCTTAGCAGATGCCGCATCCCCGCTGGGGCACCAGCCTCCCCAGGGAAGGACCCGCCTAGCCGCTGGCCCCTGCCTACTGCAGCCTCCACATCTTCACACCTGACTCCACTAGGAACAAGCTTGGGCACAATCATTTGCATTTCTGAAGAATGTCACTTCTTAAAAAAAAATAATAAGTGGGACTAAGGCATCAAAATCTTAAAATCTGTGTTCCAGTCAACGAACAGGTCAAGTCTAAGAGGCGCTCGGAGGACAACAGGGAGACCTGTGAGATCCTGAAAGGTTTCTGCAATCACATCTGGGAGGTGACACAGTCCTTCTGTCCCCTCATTGCTGCATTCCTCCCCGCAGGCCGGCAGGGAAGTCAGTGCTGCAAGAGGTTTTGTTTTATATAGAAATAATCTACCTGATAACTGCTGGCTTCTTGTTCAGGAGGATGGCATGCTCACAAATAATACTAATAAATTCTATTGCAAAAATAGTAGCAGCATCTTCTTCTAGACAAATATTGCTTTAAAATGCCTAATGGTTCTTGGTCAATTGTGGCCAGCAATGGTGCTCTGAATAGTCAGAATGTGTAAATATAGGGACTGGGACGTTTCTGTGCAGTGAACTGCTCTTCCTGCTGATCCCCCTTACCCAGGTGGCCAGGGGCTTCTCGGCATCTCTGGATAATGGGTAGAGTGCTAACCTCCAGGTGAAGAGGCTCCCCCTCAGGACCATTTCTCCAACTCCAGGCCAGCAGGAGGAAACCAAACATGGGGGAAGGCTGCCGTTCTCTGATTTTGTTCCCTAATCTACAGAAGCCCCTGGAGTGCAGTTTCTATGCTGGTCACAGTATCACTGTCATTTTATATATAGTAACATTGGTAAAAGAAAAAAAAATCACTTGACAAAGTTTTCTATTTCTGTAACACTGTGTCAGGAGGGAAGCTTAACAAAATGTCTTCCCAGGGGTGAAAGTATTTGTTTGGATTCTGGAATGTTTAATTCCTTATTTAACTTCTGTAAGTATCAACATCCTTAATTCTGAGAGAGATAATACTGTTGTATGTCTAAGTTCACTAAAGTAAAACATGCCTGTAACTCTGACTAAAAACCTTGGGTGCTTTCCAGAAGGTGCCAGGAGACCTGCAGACTTCCCGAGACACCTCGTTCCAGCTCCCACCCCCAAGTCTGCAGCAATTCTGCAAGCCACACCTAGGCCCACAGCTCACACGGCCAGAAGCGCCCTTCACCCTGGGCTAGGGGACTAAGTCCCGGGGCCCAGTACTCCTTCACCCCCTGCGCCCCTCTGGGTGCTTTTCTTCTTCTCCCTTCCCACCCTCACTGACTCCCAGGCTATTCGGAAATTCGTGACTCCCAGGGAAAGTATTAGCAGAAGCCACAACTTCAGGCAATGACTCATGAACTAGTCTCCAGTCCCTCCCAGCGCCCCACCTCTGTGGCTCCCGGCCTCCCGGCGGTGGCACCAGTTAAGCAGGGCACGTTTCTGAACTTCAAAGGAGGGGAATGCAGATCCCCCACCCGCCTAGAGGGGTCTCCTGCTCTAGGGCAGCGGTAGGAAATGACCCACCTACAGGTTCCAATACAAATGTCCCAGAGTCGACGGAAGGCAATTCCCTGGGGGCTGTCCCCAAGGCTCCCGGCAACACCTCGGGCTGGCGCCGCGTTCGCAGGCCCTTTGAAACCAGCGCTACCGCTCAGGCCTCACGGCCAGCTCCTCTGCGGTGCAGCGCTCGCCCACCGGTACCAGAGCTGCATTTGGCAAGGTGGGAGGGGGCTCCAGAAGGCTGCACGGCCGAGGAGAGCCGGCGAGGAAACGACGGAGCGGGGGGAGGGTTGACCTTGAGACCCCCCCCTGACTTAGAGGCCGGGCGTCGCTTGGATGCTCCAAGGCACTCCATCAGGAGGGATCAGGGGGTGGAGAGCAAAAGGCAAGGAGACGCGGAGCTCAGATCTGGTAAGGAAGCGGGCGGAGGGCCCTGCTCAGCCCCAGCGGCGGGGACGCAGGCTGCGCCCAGTGCGGACCCCCAAGTGTCCCGAGGGCCGGCCTCCCGCAGCCCCAGGTGCGGCACTCACCTGGGTCACCTCCGGAGCTCTGGTGCACACCCGAGCTGCGCAGCGCGTCAGGGCGCGGCTCCGGCTCTCGGCCGCGCCGGGCGGGGAGAGGGGCGGAGCCTCGAGCAGGCCCCGCCCCGCGACCACGCCCCCGAGGTCGCGCCCCGGGTCTGGACCCGCGGCGGCGCTCCCTCCTGCCCCTGGCTGCCCACGGACGGCCCCTCCGTCCTACGTCCGTGTGTCCGCTCGGTTCTCCGCGCCTTCGCGGCCCGCTGCTCCGCGGGTCGGGTGTGTAGAGCGGTGGCGCGTCCGTGGTTTCGCCCCGCAGGGCCACCGTAGCTCGGCGCCGGCCACCCGCGGGACGCCCGAGGACGCAGGGCGCGTGCGCGGGAGCTGGCGCGTCCTCGGGAGGCGGGCCCGAGCCTGTCCCCGCCCACCCGGCCGGGCTGCGTGCGGGGCGCGCCCCTCGGCTCCCGAGTCCAGCGCGGACGTCCGTCCGGAAGGACTCGAGGGCCCCGAGCGCCTGCCCTGCTGCTCCGCGGTTCCAGCTTTGCGTGCTTTCTCCTCCCCGAGCGAGAGCTTGTGTTCAGGGTGCCGGCGAGGGTTAGAGGGCTTGCTCTGGTTGAAGGTTGGAGGCAGCAGAGAGGCTGGGTGCGGTGGCGCAGGCCTGTGGTCTCAGCGACTGGGGAGGCTGAGGCAGGAGGATCGCAAGTTGGAGACCAGCCTCAGCAATTTAGCAAGACCCTGTCTCAAAATAAAATACAAAAAGAACTGGGGCTTTGGCTCAGTGCTTAGCACTCCTGGGTTCAACCCCTCGCACCCCACAGAGTAAGCAAACCGGAAAACTGCTGCGTCACCCAGGGAGATCTTATTCCCCTGCTGACTGTGGCACAAAGAAAAACCCGCGGGGCAGTGGAAGGCAGGTTGGAGAATTAGGAGAATCCCAGCCTCCTTTTCCCAGATAGGCCTGTTGGACCACAAACAAGGACCTTCTTTTAAGTCTCATTATAAAAGTTGTCTTTGTTTATTGTAGAAATTTTGGGAAATATAGGGGAAAATAAACCAAGAAGTTCACACACACACACACACACACACACACACACACACACATAACGGAGTCATACTCTCTGTACTGACGTCTGTACTGTCCAGAGGCAGAGAATCCCTTTCCTTTCTTGAGTGTTTCATTCTGAAGCAGGGCTTAGCAGTGGCTGCAGGTCTCTTCCTGGCCAGAGTGAACCCCTATGCTTTCCCACTACGGGGTACAACTGTGCAGGAAAGTCTGCGTGCATACTTCTGGCGATTTCTTTTGCCTCAGTTTCTTTAAAGAGCAATTTCTGGGCCAGGAAATGCATTTTGATATCTACGGACAACATGTATTCCTGGAAAAGAGAATCTCCCCTGACCCTGGGTATGGAGTCAGTTTTCATGTATTTCCAAGTGGGAACAAGACCTTTTCCGTAAGCTGTTGGGAAGTTCCAGTGCAAGGGAGGTGGAGACACAGCGTCCATTAACGACCAGGGAAGCAGGCTTGGCTGGGGCTCCGCAGCTGCTCTGTCCGATCCACCCACCGTTAGTTCCTTCTCAGTCACAGTCCACTCTGCTGGGAACCTCTCCAGACTGCTCTTGTACAGTCGCCACTTGCCTCTGAACTCTCCGTGGGCTTTCAGGCTCTGAAAAGGGATTAAGGAGTGCCTTGGGAAGAGGGAGGCTGCAACTCCTGATGGAGTGGTCAGGAAGGACTGTCAGAGAAGCCTGGTCCCCACTGCCCATCACTGATGAGTCCTCCCAGTGTCTGCGTTTTGCTGTTGATTCTCTTGAGGGGCAAGTCCTGGAATTGAGCAGCTGATCGGCAAACCCCAAGGCCCACGCCCACCCCCTTACCTCCTCTGAGGGTGGGAAGAGGGAGAACTGGCCCTTCAACCTCAGAGATTCAGTGGCTACTGCCTTCAAAGAAGACGCAGAAATAAGGAATTCTCCCAAAGGAGGAGGGACTCTGGGCTCTAGATTCCCTCCAACAAGTCCCAGCAGTAGATGCGGTCAGTAAGGGAGCGCCTTGCAGCTACCGAAGGAGAAGGGCGCACAGAACCGGAGGGCCGTGCCTCGAGAATCTCAAACAGGTTTCCAGAGGCAGGGAAGGGAAGGGGAGCCAGTGAAGGAGAGCAGAAAGGACCAGGAGGGAGCAGAGGCCCCACTATGAGGCTCTTGGGCATTTGGAGTTGGTAAAGGAGGAGCCAGCAGAAGACAATAAGCAGAAGGTGCTGCTATAGGGCCAGGGCAGAGGAGGAGAGGTACAGAGGCCAGGGCGGAAGAGGAGAGCGAGGGTAAGTGCTGTTGGAAGGTCGGGTAAGACTTGGAAAGGAAGTGATGTGAACAAGAGCAGTTTCCCAGGAGTGATGGGGAGGGATCCTGACTGGAGGTGGCTTGGAGAAGGAACTGCAGAGGAGGAATTTGAGATAAGTGTGCAGAGACCCCTTTGAGATGTTTGGCAAATGCTATTTGCCATTAAAGGAACAGGAGTCCTTGCTCACTCCAGATGCAGAGCAAACAAGTGCAGAACTAGCACGGGAGGTATCTCCTCCTACATGGGTCCCCAAAGAGGGTGACGGGCTCCGAGGGTGACGGGCTCCTAGGGTGATGGGACTAGAGGGTGGCTGGGATTTGAGGGATGATGGGACCAAGGGTGGTGGGGTCTGAGGGTGACAGGATCGGGGCATGTTCAGTGATTCCAGTTATCACTGGTTGAGGCAAGACCCTCAGTGGACAGTCATGCTGGTGGGTGATGTCTGATAAGGAGTAGGATGTTCACATCATTTCACAGTCATTTCCATAGACTACATTTTAATACCAAATGCTTAGTGAATTTACAGTAGAGAAATCAGACAGCCCATATCGCATATAAGTTAAAATGTCACTAGTCATAGGACAAATGAACACTGTACTTCCTGATTGGGTGCTGTTAGAAGAACATGAGTCACTTCCAAAGAAGTTTGATTTACCTGTAATTGTGAGAAACGAACCCCAAATAAGGACCTTCTACAAAGTAACTGTCTGCTTACTTTAAATATGTCAGTCATAAAAGGCAGGGAAAGACTAAGGACCTGGTCCAGACCAAAGAGGACCAAGCAGACAGGACAACCCAGGTTGTGCGCAATCCCGAGCGAGACCCTGGCCCTATTATAGACGCTCTGAAGACAGAAGACAGCGTTGGAATGTGGCTGTCACCAACCTGATTGACCTTGGCAGAGGACCCCAGGTTCCAGATGGGCATGCAGTCTGTCCAGTGCTTTGATGAGACTCTGAGCAGAGAACCCAGTAGTGCTGTGTCCAGTCCTCTGACCTACAGAAATTGTGAGAGTGTAAATGGTGTTGTAAGCTGTTAAGTTCGTGGTAATTTGTAGCAAAAAAATGTGCATGCAGCTGCTCGGAACGCAGATGAGCCCTGGGAAGGTTTGGGGTCAGTGGGAGAGGCACCGACCCTCTGAAACCTGGTGCCCCAGGTACGTTGGAAGTTCCTGGAGGGCGAGCCCTGTGCACAGGATGATGCATGGCCTCCTGGAGTGGGCAACAGGTGCTGCAGAGCTGTTGCCCTGGGAGCAAGCTCATGTCTTACCAAGGGTGGCTGCTAGTGACTAGTTTCTAGTCACTCTGTCCACAGCTCAATCCACCCAGGTCCAGGAGCCCAGGTTTTGGTCCTGCGAGGAGAGGACAGAAGGCAGGAGTTATGCTGCAGGAATGACTCAGCTCAAGGGCTGTTTGCTGCCAGGCTGAGCCCGTAGGCACCCAAGTGCTCTTCCCGTCAATTTGAATGGGCAGCCGTTTCACAGCCTCCTAGTCTTCAATAGTTAGAATTCAAGAATATGTTTTAAATTGAGGGAGGGAAAGAGACGGAGGGAGAGAGAATGTGAACCATGAAAAGCAGCCGTCTCCTGCCCGACTCTGGCTCTCCCCCAGATTCTGTCTGGCCGTTCCTGATCCCCACCCCGCACCTGTGGCCGTCTCCACACGGTGGCTAACAGCCTCCCAGTCTTGATTCACCAGCTTCACCCTTGCCATTCTCTGACGGGGGATTTAGCTCACTCCCATCAGTCTCTTTCCCACCCTCCGAAACAGCAATGTCGCCCTTCTCCATTCTTCCACTTGGAATCAGGGCCTCATTAAGTAACACACTAAATCTCCACTTGAACTTCCTTCTGCAGTGCTGAGGTCTGAACCTCGGGAAGATTGGCAAGAGCTCCACCCCTGGGCTGCGCCCAGCCCTTTGACCTCAACTTCTTGCTCCGCGGCAAGACACAGGGTTTCTTAACTTTCCTCGTTGGATCTCAGCCTTTGCCCCTCTACCCTGCTTCTGCTTTCCTGCCTCTGACCATTAAAATACCTCAACAATATCCTGATTAATATTTGTACTTTGTCCTGAAACTATGGTTAATCTTTCATAATTTGTAGATCAATTCTATGAGTTTCATGGCGAGTGTGAACACCACAACAATGTGTGCTTTTACGGTGGCATGAAGTATTGTGGTGGGGGCCCTCTCCCTATTTGATGCCTGACATCATAATGCAGGCTCCACGTGGCGGATGGTGCACATCAGGAACAATGTTCACAGTTTAATGTTCCTTGGTAGCTCAGGATCAGATTGTGGACCCCAAATCCTTGGGTGTCTCTTGCCGTGACCCGGTGGAGCCGTGGTGGTTAACAGCATTGTGCATGGAGCTCCCGGTGTCAGGACTTTGATGGGCTACTTGCTTGTTTTATCCCAGCAACAACCCTGTGTCACTCCCACTCACACAGATGAGAAACGTGAGTGAGTGAGCTGGGACAGCTTCATTTGGATGAAGACTGGCGTCACGTTGGGGTTTGCCTGACCATCACCGGGTTTAGCACTGAGAGTCCTGCACCCTGGGAGTCCCCCCAGTCTTGGACAAGCCAGAATTCTTGGTCACTTTGCAAGTCCAGCCTTGGTATCCCTCTCTTTTTAAAAAGGTGATAATGATAACAGTGATGACCATTTCCGTGGCTTGGGCTTTGCTGGTCTTCGGCCATCATTACCTCATTTGCTGATGGATTGTCTGAGTTGGGAGCTGTTTTGGTCACTGTGACCAAAAGATCTGACCAGAACAAGTAAAGGGGAAGGTTTATTTTGGCGCGTGATTTCAGAGGTTCGTCCACAGTCGGCGGACTCCACAGCTCTGAGCCAGAGATAAGGTGGAACACTGTGGCAGAGAGGGTGGCAGAGGACAGGAGCCCAGGACATGGCACCTGGGAGGCAGAGGGGAGCCCCTCCCACCAAGGAGGAAGCAACTCCAAAGGCCCAGGGACGCCCTTCCTCCAGCCACACCCTACCTGCCCACAGCTGCTGCCCAGGTAACCTGTGTCTGTGAATTAATCCACCGGTGAGGTCACCCTCCCATAATCTAATCATTTCACCTCTGAGAATTTGTCTCACAAATGAACTGTTGGGGAACACCTGGCATCTAAACCCTAACCAGAGCTCTTTTTATTTAAAAAAACAAAAACAAAAGAACTTTTTTTTTGTGTGTGTGTGTGTGTGATACTGGGGAACTGGCCCAGGGGTGCTGAACCACTGAGCTGTGTTCCCAGCCTTTTTATCTTTTGACTGTTATTTTGAGACAGGGTCTCACTATGTTGCTGAAGCTGACCTCAAACTTGTGCTGTACCTGCCTCAGCCTCCTGAGTCCCTGGGATCATAGGCGAGCACCAGTTTTAAATCCATCCGCTGGGGAAGCTCCGGGGCCTGAGGCACCTGTATAGAACTTAGATGATTGCGTTCAGCTATTTCAGTTGCCACCAGGCACACTGGGCCAGAGGGACTGGGCAGCTGGCCTTCCTGCCTTGGGAATCAGCCTCCCCAAAGATTGCGGCATTTGGTGGCCCGTACGGGGATCGAACCCGCGACCTTGGCGTTATCAGCACCACGCTCAGTCTGGCTGGGCACAATTCAGGAGCCACTTGTCAAAAGAAACTAACTTTATTTTTAGAACTACAAACGCCAAGCAAAACAGCTCCTCAGGAAAAAAAACCCTCAGAGCCCAACTGCCACCACCAGCTTCCACAAGCCTCTCACCCACACAAACCTCACCACCTCCCACAATCCTCCTGCTCTTGAGGCCGATTGGCTGGGTCGCATGGGTGGAGCCAAAGAAGTCCCCCAATGAGCAGCTCCGTGGTCTGAAAGGGCAGGGAAACAGCCCAATGAGCAGCTCCGTGGAGGAGCCAATCAGCTAGATGTTGCTGGGGCCGCTGTGAGCCAATCATCAGCCGGCAGCTGGAAGTTTGCTGGCAGCTGGAAGTTTGCTGGGGCCCCTTTGGCTGTGGCTCTCAACACTAGACTGTAGCCTTCTCGAGAAGGGCTCTGTCTGCCTTCCCTTGGGTTTACTTTAGGAATGTGCCTGGTTTTGTGTTCAGCTCCCTGATGTATGTGAGTCTTCGTTAGTTCGCGTCTAGATCTTTGAGGCTCCCAAGTGGGGGCGGGCAGTAGCTGCCCCCCAGCCGATGGCCAGTGAATTCGTTCTTTTCCTCTGTGTACGTAGTGCCACCCTTAGCGCAGTGGTGGATCTGGTCAGTTTTTGGCTGCCCGTATTGTTTCCTTGGAATCTTCTCTTCTCCTGAATGAAGTTCTGCACACTGAGTTCAAAGGCCAAGACCCCTCCGCTCGAGTGGCACCGCTCCTCTGAGGACAGGACAGAGAGCTGCGAGTGTTTGAACTAGGCACAGGCAGCAGCGAGCAGGGTCTCAGGCGGACACTCAGGGTCAGCCCTCAGGGTCCCTCTGCCCAGTCAGCAGACCTCCAGGAAAGGCCCTCGCAGTGGACGCTCCTTCCAGGGCAGCCAGCAGGTCTGGGCAAGCAGAGGCCTCTGGTGGAGCCTTACAGGCAGAATCAGGGGCAGGTCTTGGTAACGTCCCCTTGATAACTGAGAAAAAGTGGGTCACTGGCTGCGAGGCACAGGTAGGGCAGGAGCCCAGCCCCCCTGGACCCTGGGTGCTTGCCTTTGGGCAGCGACCCTCTAGCCTAAACTTCTGGTTCCACCCACTAACCCTCTCGGGCAGGTGGGGTGTGGCTGGGGAGAGGCCTGCAGGGTGCAGCCTCTTCCTCCCTCTCTGCTTCCCGGCCTTAAACAGAGAGCTAGCTTTATACAAGGCCAGGACTCAAGCTCATGACCACAGGGCCTGGACACTCACACTCAGCGCCCCCCCGAGTGGTTGTTTCCAGGAGTTAATGTGGTAGAACATGAGTTCTCAATGTTGGGAAGTATTATGGGCTGACGTGTGTCCCCCTAAATTTGGTATCTACCACTCAGTAGACAACAGCGCCTTGGAGCGTGGCCGTGTGGGAGAGGAGCCCTTGGGAAGGTTTCCATCACTCTGGCAGACTTGGCCCATATGGCTGCCGTCCTCCTGAGAGGGGACATGAGGACCCAGATATGCACGAGGGTGGCCTTCTGAGGACCCCAGGAGGAAGTGTTCATCTTCACGACGAGGAGTGAGGGTGGAGAAGACCCCACACCTGTGGACACTGTCCTCCCGGCTGCAGGTCTCCAGCGTCGGGAGACGACACATTTGCCCCCCAGCCTGGGCACTTGGCTGTGAAGCTTCTAGAGAACTGGCCCTGGGCGGTCTGCAGCCACCCAGAGTAGTTCTGGATGACTCTGCTCCGCTCAGTTATTCCCTGGCCGCTGTCTCCTGCCCATTCATGATGAAAGTTCATGGAACACAGAAGGGAAGACACGACAAAGGCCGTTAACCCTGGGAGGGACCTTAGGTCTTGTCAAGCGCCCCTCAGTTTGCATTTGAGGCGGAAGGGAGAATTCACACTCACTGATGACACATTTTCCATATGTGAGGGTTAAGAGCTTCTGTGTTATGCAGGGCCCTTCAGAGGTGAGATGGCTGGACTGCGGGAGCTGTCACCTAATCAGTCCATCCCAGCTGGAGTGGCTGGCTGGGTGGAGACTGTGGGCAGGTGGGGTGTGGCCGGGGAGGTGTGTCTCGGGGAGAGGCCTGTAGGGTGCAGCCTCTTCCTCCCTCTCTGCTTCCTGGCCTCCAAGAGCTGAACAACTTTTCTCCACTGTGCTCTCAGGCCGTGACGTCGGCCTCCCCTTGGTCCCGAGTAGTGGGGTCAGCCCCCGACGGACTAAACCTCTGACACCAGAGCCAATTGGACTTTTCCTCTCTGTGTTGTTCCAGCCAAGTATTTGGTCACAGTGACGAGAGGCGGATTCACACGACATACGCTGTCAGGCCTACCAGGTGGATGTCACCCCCAGTCGTGCACAGGGAGACGCCCCTGAGAAAAAGTGGGTGGCTGGAGCCCAGCCTCCTGAGTCCTGGGTGCTTGCCTTTGGGCAGCCACCCTCTAGCCCAAACCCAGTGAGCTTCAATGGCCCCATCTCTTTCCTCTGTAGGTCGTAAAACGCAGCAGACGGGCGCTGCTGGGGTGTGTCTGAAGGTGACCCAGGCAAACCAGTGGCCTCCCGTGACTCAGCCCCAGTGACCCCAATGGTGAGTGTGGAAACCAGCAGACCCTGCTGGGCGCCTCCCTCAGACCCCACCGGGTGTGAGAGGTAGAGGTGCGGGGTGGGGGAGCTCACCTTTGGGAGCCGGAGTGCTGAGCACAGGAGCAGCAGTCAGGGCCGGTGGCTGTACTCTGAGGACCGGGACGTGCCAAAAGAAGAGCAAGGCTGCGGTGGACCGCGGACGGAAGGAGGAAGGACCACAGCTGGTGGGCCACGGAGGAGGGGCCGGTGCCTCAGCACGGTGCCAGCTGTGCGGAGGGGAAGAGGGTCAGCCCAGCAGAGTCAGGCAAGGGCAAGAGGAGTCCCCTGGGAGAGTGGGCGCACTCTGCTGTCACCCATGCCACCCTGTGGGGGGTCTCCAGGCGCCGACTTCCTGGCCTCCCCCGGATGGCACTGAGGGGTCTGCAGGGGGATCCCGAGAGGTTTGAGGCCACAGGAGAAGCAGCCTGTGGCTGGGACATCCCATTGTCAGGGTCATGATCCCCAGGCCCCTGGTTTTGTAATGGAAATGAGATTGGACTCTGATGCCTTTACTAAAAGCAGGCCGTCACGAGCTCATTTGCTGAGTTATTCCCCTGGACACAGGTGAAGCCTCTGGTGGAAAGGAAAGTGGGCGCGGAAGGTGCCCCACTCTCCCCACCTGAAGAATGACTCAGCAGAGACACGCACGGGTGGTAGGTCTGGGTGATGGGCCCAGGAGACAGTAGTCAGTGCCTACATAGCACTTGCCGGGTCCTGTGCTAAGCCCTTCCATGAATTCCCTCAGTTCTCAGCCCCTCGCGAGGCGGCACCTTATATCCCCCTTTACAGGCAGCAAACTGAGGGCGAGGAGCTTGTGCTCCATCTTGCTCACACCCCGGTTCTACTCGGAGCGGGCAGTTCAGACCTGCCTGGGGACCCGTCCCTCTGTGCCCTCTGTTCCTGGCGCAGTTCGCCCCGCCGTCCTCCCTCCCGACTGGTGCTTCTGAGAAGAGGCTTCACTTGAGCACCTTGGTGCTCCTCCTCTTTCCTAAGTGCTCCAACCACTCAGACCCTGGTGATGCAGGGACAAAGGAGAAGGGGGGGGGGTTAACAGGGCAGGGGCTGGGGCAGGCGATTTCCATTGCCATGTAAGTGATGCAAGGTGACATCAAAAGCCACACACACACCAGCCTGCCAAGTTGGGGGAGTGGCACGGTGGATCCACCCAAGGCCGGTGGATCTGAGGTGCCCAAGTGGACAGTTGGGCTGGCCCCGTGAGTGGTCTGAAAGAAGGCAGTTGTCATTCATCGGAATATTGGCAGGGACTGAAGACATCAGTAAGGCGGAGAAAGGAAGGAAGAGCTGAGCAACTGCCACTCTGCTGCCGGAATGTTCACGAGACCCACCTGCTGCTTGCTGCACCTCACTTGGCTGTGCCAGCCCAGAGCCAGACTCCCACTGAGTGTCGATTCCAGCTGTTAAGATTCAACAGGGCACCAAAGAAACACTGGAGGACAAACGGGAGACTGACTGGGCAGACCTGCTGGTGTGTGTGTGTGTGTGTGTGTGTGTGAGAGAGAGAGAGAGAGAGAGAGAGAGAGAGAGAGAGAGAGAGAGAGAGAGAGAGAGAGAGAGAGAGATCACTAGAGTGAATCTGGTTTCATGACACAGTGCCCAGGAGGCCATCAGAGCATGAGGTAAGCAGCATGGTGGACGCCCTCACTTTTAAGAATAGTGTTCCTGGGATTGTAAGCCGCATGCCAGGGACTCAGAGGTGCTTTACAAGGGCATTATTATCCCCTTTGGGCAAGGAGAAGGCCTGCTCAGTTTGACCCAGGCCAGAACGGACCATTTTCTGTGGTCTGGGCTGCAGGTGGGAGGGTCCCTCTGTGGTCTGTGCTGCAGGTGGGAGGACCCTCCCTCCCAGTGACCAGGGCTCCCTGCTGTGCCCTCTGCCTCTCTGTGAGTTCAGGCCTGAGCTGACCCCACAACCAGACTGACAGCAGACCTTGCATTTCCAGGGGCAGGACTGGAGCAAGCCAGCCATGACTGCTCAAGGACACTGGCTTTTTGTTCCTGGGCATCAGATAGTGGCCAGAGCACAAGGCCAGAGCACAAGGCCAGAGCACAGACAATCGCCGATTTTCTTCTTTTTTGCACTGACTCAGCCGTTTCCTGCCCTTTTTCAGACTTTTCAAATATTTCTGTCTGCTCCCCTTTGTGATCTCCCACTAATTTTGCCCTTTCTTCCTGAATCTCTGGTCGCTGTCCCGCCTCTAGTCTTCAGAGCCCAGGCCAGAAGGGCCATGGCCTCACGGATGCCTTTATTAGAAACCACTCTGCGGGGTCCTCTTCTCCGGAAGCGGTGTGTCCTCCCGCACTCAGAGCCTTGCTCCACCCACAGGCCCAAATCTTCCCAGAGCCTGTGCAATCACATGGCCTGCAGCAACTGTCCCCTCTAAGGGGACTGAGACTTTTGCTTTCCCCTCTCAGCCGAGCAGGGCAAGACGCGCGCCAGGCCCGGGCTGTTCACCACCGTGGGAAGCAGGCCCCGGGCTCCCTGGTGCTTCCGGCCCTGCCCTTCCAGCCGCTGCTCCCACGTCCCCCTTGGGTGCTGGGGGCCTCTCTGCCGTCCTGCACCCCACGACTGTCACTGTCACCGGCCTCAAAGCAAAAGCCCCGCGTCCTGAGCAGGGCCTGAGGGCGACCTCTGTGAGCGCAGCCAGCCTCCCCGCTTCCAGGAGAAGGAGCGTCCCCCAGTCTCCCAGGACGAGGTGGCCCCTGCGTTTCCTATGTGGGTCCCATATCCTGGATGCCTGCCTCCCCAAGGTAGCGGCTGTTCACCCTCTTGTGCTTTCAGACACGGTAGAAGGTGGAGTAGGGCAGGCTGAAGTGAGGGGCCTCCAGTGGCCTCTGGGGGACAGCCCCCTGGCCTTCTCATTCCCAAGCTCGGGCTCCAGAGACAAGGCCTCGCTCTCCTGGAAGGTGGGGGTGCTGCTGCGGGAGGTGGCTAACCAGGGGCACAGGCGTTCCTCGGCCTCTGCGTGTTGTCCACATGCCCAAGAGTTTTAAATTTCATGTAGTGTGTACGTGGGCTTTAGCAAAAGATGAAGAACTTTCAGAATGGTGCCATTTTGGAATTGAAAACTGGTGTCTGCAGGGACTGCACTGTTCCCACACAGCCTTGAGGCCAACCGAGGAGGGACTGCATACCACTCCCACCATGAGGCCGGTCACCTGCACTGGGAACTCTGGAGAGGATCCTGTGAAAGGCAATCCCCATTTGGAAGTGTAAATTTAGTAACTTAAACATCCATCTTTCCTTTTTTCTCTCCCTGTTCTCTGTCTCATTTTCAAAACAGGATCTTAGGATGTGGCTTTGTAGATTCACTTTATTTAAAGTTGCTTTGAAATATAAAAATGTAGAGGCATGAACTGAGGACATTGCCAGGTTCACCACCAGTTCTCAGTCATTACTGACTGCACCCCATGGTATTCAACTGAGTTTTTCCTTGAATTTGAATTAAATTGATCTTAACTGATGCATTAGACAAGATACAAGTGTTGTATATTTATGGGGGAGTATATGATGTTTTGATATATGTACACATGGTGTAACATTATTTTCAGGGTAAAAGTATTTTTCTCCTAAAGTACATACCATTTTCTTTATAGTGAAAACATTCAAAATCCTTTTTTCTAGCTTTAAAAACCTAGTACGTCATCCTTACCCATAGCAATATCCAGATTGAAATAGGCTGTAACTATGTAGATAGAAATGGAAAATATTGAACAAAACATATTGAAAAAAACATTTTCCTGTTGATTTTCAATTGTAATTAGGGAAGTATTTTTTAAAAATACTTTGCCACATTGTAATTTGTAGTATTTTCTAATGCTCTTTAAAATTTTTTTCTAGCACCTATGCAGTTAATGAAGGGATATATTAAATCACATGGAGTTGCCAGAATTTGGGGGGGGGCATCAAAATAGTCCAATATTGATATTTTCCTATAATTCAACCCAATATGTGAAAAGGGAAAATTTTACTAGATGTATTGTAAAGTAAATCCTTTTTTGATATAAAGGGTTACCTCCTAAGTATTGGTTTTATAAGTTAGGATTTTACATATTGGGCTCCCCACAGCAGGACCATCTCAACCGTACCAGACCCTGTTTTGCACATGTGCGGCTTGGTATCCTGAGCAGAAATCCAGGAATTCCAGGGCGGCTGGAAGCCTTTCAGCACATGTCTCTCACAGCATTAGCCACAATCCTGCCTGACAAGTTGGAGGTTACTGACTTTGAAACTGGGCCAGTTGCCGAGAGCCCGTGCGTATTCTTTCCGTGACCCTTGAAAGCCGCCTGTTTCCTATTACTGCTTTTGGGTCTTGTTTGTCTGAGACACGTTACACAGTCCAGTTTCCTGGTGTATTTCCAGCTCTTCCGCCACCCTCTTGCACAACCCTCTTACTTTGTGGTGGGTCTCACCAAAGATACCAAGTACTGAAAGGGGCTTCTGGAAGTTATCACATTTCAGCAACAACATTGTTTAAACATCTGACAATCATTTGCGACCAAACATTTCTGGTCTCATCCATGGAAAATATCACACATAGCAAAGAAAATTGAAAAGAGCTGCAGAGGGTGTCTGTGCAGCTTGCATTGTGTACTGTTGGGACGGTTCCCGGGGGACCTCAGACGTGTAATTATTACTTCAGTTTAACCAGTGGGATGTGCTCCCTTGCGTGTGGAGTAGGGATCAGAGTCTGGTTTTGAAGATGGACTTGAGAAACCAATTAGTCCATCCTCCTCCCACCTGGAGAGTCAGCACCATGGGGCATAGAGTCCGAGTCCAAGGGGCAAAAGGAGCCTTTTGGACATTCCTAGGGGGCGGGGCACGCCCCTGCCTGGTGCGGTCTAGAGGAGGTCCCTATCCTCAGAGGGCGTGCGGGAGAGGCAGCTGCACATGGACTACTAGCTCACAGCCTTGGGAGTCATCCGCTAGACCCGTCTTAACCCCTGCTTAGGAACTCTGGGTTCATCTTGTCTACAGGAGCCCATTGACCTCTCGATTTCTGTCTTTACCTTAAATATTTTTGAAGATGTGGATGGGCCTTTATTTTATCCATTTATTGATATGTGGTGCCGAGAATCGAGTCCAGTGCCTCACACATGCCAGGCAAACGCTCTGCCGCAGAGCCACCGCCCCGCCCTGACCTAGAGATTTCTTTAAGGCAAAACTTCCAGGGCTTTGGACGACTCAGGATAAACCTGCCAAGACCCTCTGTGAGTTGGGAAAGAGTCTGTGAGGTGGGCAGGTGTGACCCCAGGTCACGGCTTGTGTCTACTCATGGTAGCATTTCTGTCTCACGGAGGCATGACGAGGCGGGGAAGAGGGTAGCAGCAGCTCCCTTCTCGTTAGTGTGAGAAAGGAGGTTCCCTGTGGAGCCTGGCAGGCCACATGCTTCTGGTAGGGAAAGTGCAGTTTTTAATGTCATCTACAAAATGAAAACTTCTCGATGATGAGCAGCCAAGCCAGCCACCCACCAGGGCAGCCAGAGAAGCCGAGCTTCGTTGGTTTCCTCCCATGGTCAGATTCCTGGTTAATAATTAGAGTTGTCTGACCCCACCCCAGGTGGAGGTTTCCTGCCCCTCACCTGAGGCGACGGATTTCTGTTTCAGGCCTGAGAGAGACCTGTGGAATTCACACCCGAGGGGCCTGTGCACAGAAGCACGATTGCATGTTCCTAAGCCTGGGCCAGGCGATGGAAACAGACTTCTGTCCATGCTGGTCAAGACTCTGGTAGTCTCATTAAAATGTAAGAATAAGCAGGTGAAGGATTTTCACACTCTACTTGATTTAACCTAATACATCCCAGGGCGTCGTGCCATCGTGGTGTTGTGCTGGCAATATAAAAAGGAGATAGTTTACACTCTTGTTTCCGTGGGGGTCTTAGAATCAGTGTGCATTTTAGTATTGAGTTGGACTAGCCACATTCCAAGTGCTCGACAGCCACAGGTAGATGGCAGCTGATCAGGGCAGCGCAGCTTTGACCCATTTTGTCCCTTGGTCCCAGATGTGGTCCACATACAGGAACTCAAATTGAGCAACAAGTACACCACTGACATTAACTTTGAAGTAATTCTTGAATACTTATTTTAATGTTTGCAAAATTGAAAACTTGGGGACTCCATGGGTGCAGCTGTTACTGGCTCTGTAGTTAGGCAGGAGATTTTTTGGGGTGGGGGATGCCCCTGATGGATAAAGCACCAGGTTTCCCAGAGTAGCCATCCCTCTGTTCTCCACTCCCCTTAACCTCATGCACAGGTCTCCAGGAAACTGTCATCAAAACCCCCTTGAACGCGCTCTGCCTGCCCTAATTTGAGAGGCCGAGCAGGTGGCTTTTGTCCTGTAGAACAGGATGGCTTTGGGGTCAGGAGAGACCTGAGTTCAAGCCACCCCCGCTGCGTCTGTAGCCACCCTCACCCCAGAGATCTACTCATGGGACAGGCCTGGAGGGCTTGGATCCTCGTGAGTCAGCACAGGGGTGGAAGCACCCCATCTATTGTCCTCCGTCCAGCTTTCTTTTCCTCTACTCCCTTTCTCGGGGCCTGAACTGGTTCCTTTTTCTCCATTCCCAGAACCTCCATTTCTGCCCCAGGCCCTTTCGCTTTAGTACTGTTGAAGCACCAGTGATAATGGCAGTCACGGTCCAGTTGGCATTCCAAGTCGGTGGGAAATCTCCTCTAAGTCCTTCGATTTCGTCATCTTTTGTTTCCGTTTGACCAGCTGTACTTCTGCTTCTGACCCGTGGGCGGCAGCATTGCCTAAGACATGGCTGGGAGCTGCGGCTTTCCCTGGTTAACTCCTTGTGGTGCCTTGCCATTGTCTGTGTGGCTCATTCTCTCCACCAGCAAGAGAACTTTTCATCAGAGAGCCTAATCTAGGGGCTGGGGCTGGGGCTCAGCGGTAGAGCGCTTGCCTAGCATGTGCAGGGCCCTGGGTTAGATCCTCGGCACCACATAAAAGTACATAAATAAAATAAGGTTATTAAAAAAAAAAAAAAAAGAAATACGCTGGACCACATTGTCAGCTGCCAGCGTGCTAGAAGGACCCAGGAAACAGAGCTGCTGCCCATCAGACACTGAGAGTCCGCCTGGCCCAGAATCAAGGTGCCCACTGAGAGGGGGCAGCAGGTCCCGGGAGAAGTGAGGGGCAGAGAGGCTGGCTGGCTAGCAGAGGCTGTGGACAGCCATCCAAGCCTGGTCTTGTGGGTTCCCGGTAATCACGGGGAGCGGCTCTCCCGCTCTCAAAGTCCCTCCTGAGAGCTGCTCTCTGACCTGGAAGGAAGTGTTTTTGAGGAGGGCTGTGGGCTCTTCCTGCTGGTCACCTCGGTTTCTCTGCATTTCCCCCACACCCGACACAGTGGTGCCGCGCTCTGAGTGCTGGTCTTTCTCTGTCCATGTGCACTGGCTGATCTGAAGTTCTGCTAGGCTTTCCTTTAACTTTGCTGATTTTTGTCAGATGGCCCCAGTTAACTGATTTGGTCTGACCAGTGATTGACATGAGAAAATTTACAGAATGCAGAAAAGCACCACTGAGAAAATAAAAACCACTTGTTAGTGATAAAAGACGTGTATCTTGGAAACTAGGATGAAAGACTGCTGGCTCTTGTTCTAGAGGCAAGGACTGCATCAGAACGGCTTCCGCACGGTGAGTCAAGGCCTGTGGATTCTGCGAGTAGACACACCGACATAGGACCAGGACGCCGCGGCTGCTCTCGTGTTCAACCATCTGCACACCATTTCTGTACTGACGTCTTAGGGACCCGCCGTGTGCTAGTTCTGGGCTGGCTGAAGGGAGGGGAGTTGAGGGGAGAGTAAGTCACGGTCCTCGCCCAAGTCCTTACAGCTCCCTGGAGAAGACCGACAGGCCAGGAGGTACCTGGGACGTGCCCAGTGTCACCACAGGGGAGCCTGCCTCCTGACAGCGGTGGAGGGAGTCCCTGGCTCCGCAGAACCCAAGCTGAGCCTTTGAGGGCAGACAGACAGGAGTCGTCCCAGCTGGACTTGGGAAGCTGGGAGCAGGGTGCTGCAGGCGGAGGACAGACATTCACCCCGGATTGCTGAGGGCTGTGAGGAGCAGCAGGAGCCTTGGAATGAAGCTGGACGCGCATGTGGGTCTTGTGGACGGGGAGTAGAGGGAGGTGAGCGTCCACAGGGAGGCAGGGGTGAGCCACGCTGAGCAGTTTTGAATGTCACCTTCTAGGGTTGATGACAGACAGATGTGGGGTTAAGGGAGTCGGGGACATGTGGGACGATTCCCAGGCTTGGGTCGGAGGGTGACTGTTGGGGATACAGAGGGAGGGCAGGGCTGGGGATGGTGACTTCAGGGGACCTGCCCAGGAGACCGCTGTTTGGAACAACTGTGAAGGAAAAGAGGTGGGTGCCAGCTGCGTCCTGTTGGATGATCCTGCTGCTTGCTGAGGACCTACCGTGGCACACACTCTGGGTTGATTCTTGGGTTAAACCCTCTTAGCATCCCTCTAGCCACGGGGACAGTTGAGGGAGATGGTCCAGGGTCACGGCCTGCCAGCAGCAGGGCTGGTTCCAGAGCCTGCTTCTCCACGGCTGGGGGCTGAGGGGCATCTTCAGGGAGGTGAAGTTGAAGGACAGGTGGAGATGAGCCTTGGAGGGACGGGGTCGGGCAGGAGAAGGGCGAAGGCCTGAGGCCGAGCTCTGGGGAGTGGGGCCACCTGTGGCACAGTGGTGGAGGAGGACGTCATGGAGACCAGGCGGAAGGTGCCTGGGGGGGAGCAGCACAGGAGCGCACTGAGCTCACGGCAGCTCCAAAACCTCCCCCGCTGGCCTCTGCTCAGGACACGGGTTCCACCGAGGCCACCCAGGAAGTGGCTCCAACCCCTGTGCGGGGGGGGGGGGGGGGGGGGGGAGGGATCTGCTGTCCAGCTGGAGTGGAGCAGCCGTGCGCTTCCTGGGACCCCCGTGTGCGCGGCCCTCCTTCCCGCTGCGCACTTCCCTTTATCTCGCGGGTCCGAGTCCTGCTCATCTTTTAAAGGTCTTCTCTGATGTGGTCGTCTCTGTGGAGCTTTTCTTGGTCCCTCCTCCAGAGTCATCCCAACCTCTGCTGGACTGCCCTGGCTGTGGCCTGCACGGCCTCCCGGGGCAGCCGGGTCCCCACTTTACCACTGCTGCTGTTACTGATCGGCGTCTAGTCTCCAGCTCGCTGGGTTAAGAAGCAGACCTTACCTGTCTCACCGCCCCTCACCTGCCCACACCTGGGCTGGGCGTGCAGGTATGTTGACTTATTAACTGGCTGGGTGGTTCCCGATGCCACCAGCAGGTTCTGCCACCCTAGATATTTCCTTCTTGATGGTCCCTTCAGCGGAGCCTCCCTAGTACCGTGTCCCCTCAGCTAGGTGGTGACAGAGGGCTTGGGGTGACGTTGGCTTCTCACTGCCATCTAGAGAACGGCACTGTGTGACCTGCAGGTCTCGGAGCAGCTCAGCAGCCAGCCTGGCCGCTGTGGAGGGGTTTACTGGTCGTCCTTTGGAGCAGGTGGGTTGAGAGCTGACAGGAAGAGGTGCTTGTCTTGGGGACGGAGCACGGATCCCTTGGAAATAGCTTCATTTTGGAGTCTGTATTACGTTTCCAGGTTTGCCTTGAATCATAGATAGAACCCGATTAGGGAACTGGAAGCCACAGCCAGGCCACGGGATCCAGTTTGGTGGTGCCTGTCTGTCCTGCCTGTGAAATTCAACCTGGAGTGTGGGGTTTCCGTGGCTGGGCCTGCTCTGCCTGGGTCTTGGCCGCCTCTGGCCATTGAGGGATGTTGAGCAGATGCAGTGGAACCACGGGAGGGACCCGTGGAAACCGGCTTCTGGTGTGACGTTTACTTGGTTTCACGTCAAGCGTAAAGCGTACCGTGTGAGTGTGTGGGCAGTGCAGTTCTTACTTCCACCTGCTTGGGCAGAGCTAGAGCTGGCCTTGCAGGGGAGGGAGACGGGGACTCGCTCTCTGCCACAGGATCAGTAAGAAGTTTCATTCCCTGGGCCGTCTCCAGCCAAGACGGCCGGCCCCCAGCTGCTCCCCCCACCCTTTCCTGCCCACTCCTTCTTCCTGTCCAGAGATGGGCGAGCTAGTGGGCAGCCGTGAACCAAGGCAAATGCCACCTCTCTGTTAAAATGCAAGGCACCCCGGTCCTGCTGTAGTGGAGGGTGACAGGAGACCCCCACCTGCTGCGTTTCTGGAGCAGGTGCTGCAGGGGCCACAGGTTCTTTCTCCACGTGGCCCCCAGGGACCATGTGACCATATTCCCAATGTGCAACTCACAGCCTGGGGGGTCCCTCCCAGTATGAGTGTGTGTGAGTGTGTGAGTGTGTGAGTGTGAGTGTGTGTGTGTGTGAGTGTGGGAATGTGTGTGGGAGTGTGTGAGTGTGAGAGTGTGTGAGTGTGAGAGTGTGTGAGTGTGTGAGTGTGTGTGTGAGTGTGTGTGTGAGTGTGTGTGAGTGTGTGTGAGTGTATGAGTGTGAGAGTGTGTGAGTGTGTGTGAGTGTGAGTGTGTGAGTGTGTGTGTGTGTGCGAGTGTGTGAGTGTGTGTGTGAGTGTGAGTGTGAGTGTGTGTGTGAGTGTGGGAATGTGTGTGAATGTGAGAGTGTGTGAGTGTGTGAGAGTGTGTGGGAGTGTGTGGGAGTGTGTGAGAATTGTGTGTGTGTGAGAATGTGTAAGTGTGTGAGTGTGTGAGAGTGAGTGCGAGTGTGTAAGAGTGTGTGAGTGTGTGAGAATGTGTGAGTGTGTGTGTGAGTGTGTGAGTATGTGAGTGTGTGAGAGTGCGAGTGTGTGAGAGTGTGTGTGTGAGTGTGTGAGTGTGTGTGAGTGTGTGAGTGTGTATGCGGTACTGGGGATTGAACCTAGGGGTGCTCTGCCACTGAGCCACACCTACAGCCCTTTTCATCTTTTATTTTGAGACAGGGTCTGGCGTGGCCCCAGAGGTCTCCACCTACATCCTCCTGCCTCAGCCTCCCAATCCCTGGGATGGTAGGCACTGGCCCACTGTGCTCACAACCTTCTTTTTACACCCTGTTTAGAAGGGCGGCTTTTGGCATTTTTCTGTCAGCACGACAGAGACCCTTCCTTGACTCTCCGCTCCTGTGGTCCTGGGCTCGACCTGATTTCCCTTCAAGTCAGCCTCTGTACCTTCTGCCCTGCTCTAACCCGTGTCTTACGGTTTTGCTTGTTCTTAAGGAACTTGGAGCTGGCGGGCGTCCTGATTTCTAGAACAGAAAACTAGACGGGGGCCTTTTAAAAAGGGGTCTGGGGTTCAGACATTTTGTACGGATGGGCTGGGTGTAGCTCAGGGGCACAACACTGGCCTGGCAGGTGTGAGGCCCTGGGTTTGACCCCTAGCACTGCCCCCCCCCCCAAATCAGGAATTTTACACGGAGCCTGGGATTGGAATGAGGAATTCAGATTTAGAGTTGATGGATTTCAATCATGGAGTACACCAGGCAGGTCAGCAGATCAGATGACCTTTAAGATTAGCCCAGCCTGGAGAGTGGCCTCCCTGGAGAACAGATCGTGTCTCTGGTAGAGGATGACCTCGAGTGGTGGACATACAACATCCTCACCAAGGGAGGGAGGACAGCCAGCGGCTCGGGGAGCCCAGTGCGCGGGCTCCTCGTGTTTCCATTTAGCCACCACCCAGTGCGCGTGAAGAAGGCTTCCTGTCCATGGCCATAGCACCCGAATGGCCTGGTCCCCCTGGTCTCGGAAGAAGGCTTCCTGGTAGCTCATTTCTAGGTGAAGGAGCCGAGGCCAGGAACTTGGGTCAGTTGCTCCAAGGTCACCCACAGCGCCGTCGGTGACCTTGACCTCGGCTCTCAGCCTCCTACCTGCACTGAAGGTACGTTTTGGTGAGCAAACGTGGCAGACAGAAGGCAAATGCAGTGCACGTTAGGGCCCTCCCTCTCTCCTGGACGGCCAGCCGCTTCTGTCCTGTCAAGTCTGACAATGAGAAGCGGGAACCCGAGAGCTGCGCTGGGGAGAGCAGAGAGGAGCAGGAGGACGCGGAGCGCAGGCTGAGGCCCCGGGGCGGTGGGGTGTTTGGGAGCCTGTGCCTGTGGGAGTGGGGGGAGGGTCTCGAGGCGGTTCATTTCATGATGGAGGTTCCCTGGTGCTGTTGAAAGAAACTGCGCAGAGCTCTCCGTCGCGATCCAGACCTCGCAAGAGCTGCCCGTTCTTCCTGTGGACTCAGTGCAGCTGGCCCCTGTGTGGGGACGTGGCTCGCTGTCATGAGTTCCCACTCTGTCCAGCGGCTGGGCAGGGACAGAGAGGTCAACCGCATGTTAACTCCATGCGAGGCAATGCCAAGGAGGACTGTGGGGAGCAGGCCGGGGAAGCCAGCTGTCCCATCTCCGTGGCTCTGTTGGTGCGGGGACAGCCACCTCCAGGCGTCTCAGATTTGCATTCCGAGGTCCTCGTTTTGGAGGCCTGAGGCCCAGGACTCTGCTCTTGTCCGATGCCCAGGAGCAGCTCCTTCACGGGGACAGAGATGGCCCAGCTCCACGGGGAGAGTTCCTTTTGGCCACTGTCTCCCGTCGTGTGGCTCGTGGCCAGCATGGTCTTGTGACTGACCCCCCTGGGCCGCGAACGCTGGGTCTCAGCAGAGTCAGGGCGGGGAACAGGAGAACTGAGGCCAGAGGTCACCCTGGCACCAGCCTGTCTGAACGTCCGGGGACCCGAGGTCTGATTTGCTGGGCACTGATACTTTATCTGAAGCCCGTTAGTTCAGGGGCAGGAAGCGGGTTGCTCATTAATTATGCACCAACCTTGAGAACAGACTTCTCTTGTACTAACTGATCGCAGGAGCTGCAGCTGAGTGTGAGTAGAAGCAGATACTTCTCTTCCTTGAGCTTCTTCCTCTAGCAGCAACGGTAACCATGCTGGCAAAGTGTGACACTGACTAGAAGGCTGGCCAGTGCTCGGTCAGCGGTCAGCCCTGTGATCTCCACAGCCCCTTCTCTGGTCACAGACTTACATCCTTCACCCTGGGTGACATCGGGAATGATCTGCCTCATTTGGACGACCAACCTTGGGTACCGAGTCTAGAAGTCACCCACGTACCTGTGACCTGGCCTGGTGGGCGCTCAGCTTTGTATGAGACGCGACGCTTTGGGCTGCAGTCCAGGTGTCGGCTCTGCGTGGGCTGCCACAACAACGCTCCACAGAGGGGTGGCTGGGGTCCACACAGACCCCGTCCTGCCATGCTGGAGGTTGGGAGAGCCAAGGTGAGGCCCGTGCCATGGCTCCTGGGTGGCACCTTCTCTGAGTCTTCACGTGGTGGACGCGGCATGGAGTCTCTCCTAGCTCTCTTTTATAAGGTGCCAATTCTGTTTGTGAAACTGCCCCCATGACCCCGTTGCATCCACCTCCTGATACCATCACCTGGGTCAGGATTTCAGGCTCAAAATACGGATTTTGGGGACATAAACATTCAGACCACACAAAATCAGACTAAAGAAAAGTCACCATTTACCAGCTGCTTTGACTGAAAAGCCCACACCTCTTAGCCAGGCTGACCGGCGAGGGGCCACCTTTCCATCACTCCGCTCTGCCCCACGCCTGGTCTGCGGCAGGTTGCGGGGTTGGCAGCACGGCGGTTAGCAGACCTGCAGAGGCCTGAGTGACGGGCGCTGAACCCATCTGGAATCCCCCTGAGGAGTCTTGTGGCCTTCTGGGCCTTGGTCTCCTCATCTGCCTCACCAGAGCATTATGTGGAGGTTTAATGAGCCGCTACAAAGACCACCGGCTTTGGAGTGGCCCCTGGATCCGCCACTGACGGAGGCGCTTGTGACTCTTGATGGTGGGTTGTGTGGGATTTAAGGTGATAGCATGAACATAGAACCCCGAATAGCCGCCTGGCACCTAGGGCCACGCAGGGAACAGCAGCTATTAACTGGGAGGGTTGTTGAAAGAGGCCGTTGGTGGGTGGAAAGGACCTGGAGTGTGAAGGGTCCGTAGGGGGTTTTCTGGGCAGCAAGCCTGGTGTGGAGTGTCCTCTTGCCTGCACCACGGCTGTCATGAAGGACGGACACCACGCCAGCCTGCCCCGGGAGGCACCTGGGGGCTTTCCAGGAGTTTGTAGAGGGGAGGTCTGGCTCCGTGTTCACGGCACGGCCTCAGATCGCCGTGAGGGTCAGAGGTCTCAGTGCCCTTCATGGTGGTAAATATCTCTTTTCTGAGGTGGATGGTATAAATCTGAACCAAATTCATGAATCAGGTAGACCAAGCTGAATAATGCTGATTCAAATTAAAAGAAAACTAGGGTGATTACTTTTCCTCCGACGTAAGCTGGCTTTCGAACACAGCAGTATGAGCTGAAGCACTTAAAGCCCAGTCCCACGATCCACCTTTTACCTAAGGATCCCTCGAGCTCAGCACAGCAAGGTGCCACGTCAGTGCTGGGACACAGAGGAGCAGGTGGTGCTCTGTGGGGCTCGTGGCCTGGGGGGGAGCAAGACGTGGCTCTTGCCCGCTCATCCCTCCAACCAGACTCTCTTGTGCTGGGCTGAGCCCAGGGCCTCCCGCAGCCTGGGCAAGCCTCAACCCCGATCCGCACCCCAGCAATCCTCGAGGACTGGGACACACGCCCTGGGTCGGGAGATGTGCCTGCCCTCCTGCAGGGAGGAAGCAGAACGGCTCTGGATGGGCGTCTGACTCCCGAGCCACGACGCACTCTGAATACCATGTTGTCCTCATCTGATGAGTCAGGACTTCGCCTCTGACGGCATCTGGGCCTGAGGTGGTCCGGAGCAGCCTGGAGCTGCCGGTGTAGCAGCAGGTGCCGGGCCAGGGACCCGGGGAGCCCTGGCTTCAGCAGGCCTGAGCTCCCCTGAGGGATGGAGCGTCCAGAGTCCCCGCTCCACGGCTCAGAGGGGTCTAGTCAGGAGGCTCACACCCCACTAACCCCACCGAGATGCGTTTCTTCTGGCCCTCTCCCTCTCCCTCTCCCTCTCCCTCTCCCTCTCCCTCTCCCTCTGTTCCTCAGTTTCCTCTGCTAGTCCCTTTTGTCTTTCTCAGTGGTTCTCTGTTCCCAGGTGGTAGTGTTGGGAAAGCCCAGACAACTGGGCTTCTGTGAGTCGGTTCTGCCAGGACCGCCTCTGTCCCTGTGCGTGTCCCTGCTGTCTCCACATGCGTGTTCTTCTGGCTGGGACCCTGTCTCCCCTGTGCCTGTCACAGACTCCCTGTCCATGTCCCTGGGGCTAAAACCCACCTGGTACCTTCTGGCCACCACTAGGTGTTCTGAAAAACGTCAGCCTCGCCACCCAGCACAGCCCCCGTCTACACTCTGCCTCCTGTCTCTGCCCTGGGTGGACTCGGTGCCTGGGTTCTGATCCTGCCTGCCAACTGGGAGCTTGGGCCGTGTTTGGACCTCTCTGAGTCCCTATTTCCTCACTGTACAGAAGAGACCTCGGTGGCTCTGAGGTGACAGTGACGGTGCCTGGTTTGTGCAGATGGCTCCTGTGGTCGCTCCTGGTGGTGGTTTTAGTTCCTCCCTCCCCCTCTTCGACTTCTGTCACCCAGCTCGGTGGGGCTCTGCTGCTGTCACGGAGGCCAGCAGGGAACACTCTTGTCAACGAGCGTGACCCCTGGTGTCCGGGACGCGTGTTGGATCTGCCCTCTGATGTTTGACATGGCCCTTCTGTTGCACTCTGTGCTCCTTGTTCTATTTTGGTCCCCGATGTAGACAAAAGTCCCAAAATGCTGACGACAAAGACTTTCAGCCTCTCGGCCACTCGCAGTGTCCGGCGCTTGCTCCTCTGGTCTCCGCTGAGGCTGTGTGGCCCGACCCTGAACCTGGACCTGCCGGGACACTCTGAGGCAGTGCAGCCTCCTGTCTGCCCTGGGCCTTGCCACGTGCCTCCTGCTGGGGCAGTGCAGCTCAGGCCTCTGTGAGTCACTAGTGGGGGACTTGCTCTGACCACTTTGACTGTCCCCTGGCCATTCCCATCCTGGGGCATGTGGCAGAATCACCAGAAGCTGAAGAAGTACGGATGCCCAGACCACACTCTGGGCCAGCAAAGCCCGGCTCTCCGTGGTTCGCATCCGGCTGCGGGTCTAAAGCTTGCCGGGGGTTCTTTCCTGGGCTGAGGTCGGGAACCCCTCTAACGGAGGTCTCCCCGCTCCTCCACCTGGCGAGTGGGCTTCTGTGTGTCCCGGGGTGTGCTGGCCGCACTAGGCTTGTAGCATTAGCTCTTATGAGGCCATGGTATCGCAGGGTTCCAACTATGGCAGGAAAGTCGCCGTTGATTGTGCCAGAACAGCTAGTGGGCTACCCAAGCCCAGCAGCTCCCTGACCCGCCGTGTGCCCGGGAACAAGGCTCCCTCGCCCCAGGTCACCGGTGCCATGCTGGAGCACGACAGGGCTCCCGGAGGTCCTGAAGTATTTATAACACGTACCGTGTTTCTGCAACGTGAGTCACCAGGAGCAGGGCACAGCTGCCACCGGCTGCTTGGGGAAAGAGCTTTCAGTCCTAGCAAGAGGGACTCTGTCCACCCCCTCCCCCCCAGGACTGAAGCAGGAAGGCGACAGAGGGGACTCAGGCTCCTCGTCCACCTTGGGGATGGTATTTTGCAGGGGAATCAAGACCATTCACAAGACGGTGCTTGTTGAGATACAGTTCACAAACTGTCACTTCGGCTGTTTTAGGGGTACAGCTCCATGAGTCTTGGGCAGCCAGAGCTGGCAGCCTCTAGCCGCCACACAGTCCAGCGTTAGAATTTCCATCACCCCCCAGACTGGATGCCCGCCTCAGTGCGGGGCTGCGCCAGCCCTCACCAGCAGCCTGGGGCCTCCTCCTGTCTCTGAGGCCTCTCCTTTCTCCGACATTCCCACCCGCGGGGCCAACCCCAGTGTGGCCTGTCGGCGTCTCCCACTTGTGGAGTTCTGGGCTCGGTGGGCTGTTCTTTTTGCTGACTGGCACTTGACGGAGGGGATGTGCAGCTCCCTCTTCTTACTGCTCTCAGCTGGTGGCACCAGCTCCTTGCCTCTTGCTGGGAGGGTTTGCTCCAGGAACAGCCCACCTGGCTTGCTGGGCACACACGAGTAACTAGCCGGGGGTGGGCGCGCGGCGTTCTGGGGTACATTTATGCTGAGCTTTTTAAGACACAGCTGACTTATGCTCCAAGGAGCCTTATTGACTTATATCCCACCAGCAGCGAGCCGTGCCAGCGTCCCCACACTCTCCAACAGTGCCACCTTCCATCCTGGGAGCGGAGCTGTGTGTCCCTGGTTTTGGCCAAGGGTGAGAGCATCTTTTCGTGTGCTGTTTGCCTCCAGACCTCAGGTGTGGCTTCACGTCTCCTCAAATCTTTTGCCCATTTTCAAATTTGTTTGCTTGTCTTATTATTCTTATGATTCTCCCCCGCCCTCATCTCTTGCACTGGGGATTAAACCTTGCTTTTTGTTTTTTTTCAAGGCAGGGTCTTGTGAAATTGCCCACGCCGGCCTTTATGAATCTCTGCTTCAGTCTTCCAAGTGGCTGAGATCATAGTTATGTGCCACCTTAAGAATATTTATGTATTTCGGACCATAAGTCCCTTATTAGATATGTGATTTGCGGATATTTTATCTGTGACTTGGCTTTTCACTTACCCTCCCTTCCATGTTCCCTCCCTTCATATTTCCTTCTGTACTAGGTATTGAACCCAGGGCCCCACATGAACCAGGTGAGTGCTCTACCACTGAGCCAAGTCCCCAGCCTTTTATAAAATTTTATTTTGAGACAGGGCCTGGCTGGGACGCCCAGGCTGACCTCCAGCCTGCTAGCCCCCTCTTCAGTCTCCCAAGTATCTGGAGTTACAGGTGAGCCCCGCTGGGCCTGGCTCTTTTTACCTTATTTTGAAGCTTGTGTTTAATTCATTTTTTATTTTTGGATCTAGAGATTGAGCCCAGGGCCTCTTAATCACTAGGCACATCCCCAGCCCATCTTCAGTCTTAATATTTTATCAGACACAGGGTTTTGCTGAGTTGCTTAGGGCCTCACTAAGTAGCTGGGGCTGGCTTTGAAGCTGTGGTCCCCTGCCTCAACCTCCCAAGCTGCTGGGATTACAGGTGTGTACCACTGCGCCTGGCTCATGTTTAATTTTGATGAGGCACATTCTGTCTTTTCTGAATCACACTTTGATGTTATGTCTAAGACATTTTTGCCTACTCAAGAAAACACAAAGATTTCCCACTAGATTTTAGAATTTTTTCCTAAAACTTTTTATAGTTTAGCTCTTATAGTTGGGATAAGATTGATTTTTTTTTTTCAGTACCCAGGACTAAACCCAAGGTGCTCTACCACAGAACTGTATCCATAGCCTTTTGGGAGATCTCAGGGTCTCACAAAAATGCCCAGGCTGGCCTTGAACTTGTGATCCTCCTAACTGAGCCTCCCAAGTTCCTGCAGTACTGGCACACACCAGTACTGGGTGTGGACCTCATTAATTGTGAGTGAGTTCTTGTGTCTGATCTCGGTAGAGCTCTAGGCTACCCAATTGTTCCACACCAGTTTTTGGAAAGGTTATTCTTTCCTCTGAATTGCTTGATGCCTTTGTTAAAATCAATCGACCACGGATACAAGGGGTGAATGTGGCCTCACTTCGTCTCTCAGATGTGTGTGTGTATCTTTATGGTCACCGTCAACTGTCTGCATGACTAAGTACGTGTGAAGTTTTGTAATGAGAAAGTGTGATCCTCCAACTTTGTTTCTGTTTGTTTTGTTGTTAAAACTGTTTGGCCTACTCTGGGTCCTTTGCAGCTTCATGCAGTTATTAAACTGATAAGAAAAGACACTACACTTGATCTCAGCCAAAAGGCCAAGAAGTGATCCATGTAAATATGAAGATCAGCTTTTCCACTTCTGCAGAATAGACTGCTGAACTTCCCAACATCTGTTTTGTGTTGTTGCGCTCATAGATCAGTTTGGGGAAACAATTTCCATGGCAACATGTTGAGCTTTTCAATCCGCGAGTACAGAATACTCTTCATTACCTCAGATTTTCCTTCATTTCTCTCAGCCATGATCTGTAGTTTTGGGTGCATGAGTCTCATAATCAGTATCTTTTTGAGAGTTTGTGCCTCCCTCCTGAGTCTCCTGAAGGCCATGGCGGGAGATGCACAGCCAGAGAGTGGGTGGGCATGGCCTGGGGTTGGAGGGCCAGCTCGGCTGTCCACCACCCTGTGACTTGGGTTGGCAGCTCTCTCGAGTGGGTGGTCTGAAATTCACTCAGCTCCGAGGCTGTGACTCTGGAGGTCAGGCACGAGTGGACTTGAGACACGAGGCAGAGAGTGTGTCTACTCTGTGGTGTTGGGGCAGCTGGCGGCTCTGTGAGGGACAGCAGACCTCCCCTGGTCAGCAGGCAGCTGTTACCATCCGCATTTCACACCAAGGAACTGACGCCGGGAGGGAAGAGTCAAGCTCTCCAAGTCACCGAGGGGCCAGGGCACAGCGGGACCTTCAGACTTCTTCTTCTTCCTCCCTCTCACGAGGGATTGGTGCAGCCTGCTTATCTCGCCACTCCACGTTTGAGAGTTAAACTTCCCAGGATGCAGAAGGCAGCGAGGGCTCCACCACCCGGGGTAGGGAGGAACACGGGGCTGGGTTCCCAGGGACCACGCAGTGGGCTACAGGGAGCAGGTGACAGTCGCCTGTGGGCAGAGGTGGACACAGGACGCAGCCTTTTTCTGGTACGCGAGCTCTTTTGGACTAACCCTCCTATTTACAAGCATAACAATTTGGAGGCCGAGGGGACACAGCCTTTACCTAGATGGATGGATGGCTCGCCCTCTTGAAGCCACGCAGCTGGTGTGCTGACCTCAAGAACAAAGCCAGCATCTCCTGAGGCCTGTCTGAGGGGGACAGTTTCCCTGCGTGGGGTGCCACGGGGGCTGCTGCCTCCCAAACCAACATGTTTGAGGGCCTCCTTTGTGCCAAGGATCGTATCGAGTCCCCTGTACGGAGTCTCCTGGGGCTAACAGGCCGAGCTTCATCCCTTGGCAGGAGCGGGAAGAGCTGGCCGCGTGTTCAGGCTGTGCTGTCCCTTCGGGTGCTGAGTTTCTCTCTGTCTGTCGGATGACGGGTTAAGCCTGGATCAGCCTAAGGCGATTTCCTGGGCCTGGTAATCCCTGGGGGGCTCCTCAGGAGGAGACTGCCGGCTTCAGGCTCCGGGGGGCTGCACAGGCTGGTTTGGGAGGGCTGCAGTCCAGGAGTGTCACGAGTTCCTACTGTGTGTCCCGAGTTCCTACTGTGTGTCCCGCACTGAGCCAAGTTCAGCCGAGGCCAAGAACCGTCAGTCATTTCTGAGGCCAGCTCAGAGCCTGCTGCCTGGAGATGCACCCAAGTCACTTTCATGAGTCTAGGGGTGGCAGGCTACGGGTCCCCAGGCTGCACCCCGGGTGCTTGTTCTTCCATGTAGCCTATTGGCCCAGGTACTGGGTCGCCCTGAAGAGCCGGCCAGCCACATCCTGTTGCCTGACTCTGTCCAGCTCAGGACTGAACTCAAGGCCCCCATCCTCAGGGTTCCTGGGTGCCCCTGGGGGGCGTCGCAACTGTCATTGCCAGATCTGTTTCCAGCGCCTCATCCCCACCATCTGCTCCACAGAGAGCGAGTAATCCCTTTAGAGTCTCAACAGTCCTCCAGGTTTGTTTGGCCTTCTTTTCTAACGTTCGCTTTTAGACCCCTGCTGCCAAATCCACAGGTTTTGGGTTGAGTCTTAAGGAAGCAGAGAGAGCCGAGAGCAGCATCAGAAGCAAACCTGGGTCTGGGAACACGTAGCTCACTGGCTTCCCAGAAAGGAAAGTTTCCTCTGAGCCAAGAGGCAGAGGAAACTGGTCCACACGAGCCTGGCGCCAGGTGGCCTGGGTGGTGCACCCTCCGTTCTGGCAGGTTGAGGGGTGAAGGAGGGCGCTGGGACCTGTCCAGCCTTGGCTTTCTCATCCCCCCGGGGCCAGGGATGTCCCTCCGGCCGGTGAGTGTACCTCACCTGGGAAGTGCGGCTCGGCTGAGCGGAGCCTTCCTCTTGGGTGGGCCTCGTGTGAGGCCTGGGCCGTGGTGGGTGCACACTGAAGGTCGCCCTGGGCATGCCCAGCCCCCCAGCGGCCGTGCTCCGTGGGAGGAGCAGAGTTTCCTACCCTCGGCCAGAGCCTGGTCTGCCTGGGCACAGCCCGGGCAGAGACAGAAATCCCAACAGGTGGCCTCCGGGAAGGGCGAGCGGACACTACAGGAGGCTGGGCACGCCTGCTCCTCCCAGACGGCATGCGGTCCCTGGTGCCCCAGGCCCCCTCTTGCTTGACTTAGTCCTGCACCTCATCATTGCCACTCCCTTACGGATGTAGCGTGTCTAAAAGCGCATTAGTGCCCTGGCGGCAGACTCTGCTCTGGGCACTGGGAACAGGCCCAGCTGCTGCTCAGGGGCTGCCTTCCAGGGGGAAGGGGTGGACACCTGTCACCTTCGAGCCTCTGTGTGACTCCTGCGTCTCTTGTGATGATTGTCAGGTTGAAGGTTGAGCAGGGGGAGGGGCTGGAGTAACCAGGTGAGGGACTGGGTGAGTGATGGCCACAGGAACGGCCGCTGATGGCTAGGTGAAGGCAGGTGGCGCAGGCCTCAGGGCGTGATGGAGGGGCCACCTGGGGCAGAGTGCTGTTCCCCTCAGTTCTCCTTTTGTCCAGCCTGAGTCCATCCAGGTGAGAGGTGGCCCTTCTCACTGCTCTCCAGCACTCCACGTCTCATGAGTGGCTCTTCCAGCTGCCGTGGCCAGTCCTGTTGCCGGGGACGTCCCCAGGTGTGCTCTGCTGGGACTCATGTGCTCATTTCTGTGGGGACGGCACCCAGGGTGGAGCGCACTGGCTGGGCCACAGGGCCCCAATGCGACTTAGGAAGCCAGAGCTCTCTCCAGCTGCTGTGTCCGCCTGGTCCTTCAGCCACTCGGGCTTCCTGCAGCCCAGCGCACCACCGTCACCCAGGTCCCCTGTTGCTGACTGTCCAGGACTGAGTGGGCACCTCTTGTTGTGGTTCGTATTTCTCTGATCACTAAGAAATCGAGAGTCTCCGGGAGGGCTTGCCAGTCTGGGGGCTCCTTCCACAAACCGCCGTTCATATTCTTAGGCCCGTTTTTCTACCTGGCTTCTGTGTTTTTCTTCTTGATTTGCAGGAGTTCCTCACGTGTTCTGGATATCGCCGGCTGCTGTCTTCAGCAGGTTAGATTTACAGGTGGCTCTGGGGTGATCTAGTCCAACCACCTTGTTTTACAGTTGGGGAAACTGGGACCCGAGCGTGGAACTGACTTCTTCCAATCCCACGTTGGAGCTTGAATCGGGACTTTCCGCCGTATCTGGTGACGTGGGAGCCTTTTACCAAGGCAGGAAAGACAGGAAGGTGGCAGGAGCTGTACGGCTCTGCTGTCCCCACCACCTGCACGGCCCCTTGACCCGGCTTGTTGGCCCAGGCAGTTGGGGGCCCTGGGTCTGACGGCCGTTCCTCCTTCCCTTTTACACAGTCCTGCCTTATTTAGGACTATCCTCTGGCTCAACCAGCGTTTCTCAAATTTCAGGTGAATAAGATTCAGGGGGCGGCTGGGCTGTGGCTCAGAGGTAGAGCGCTTGCCTAGCACATGCGAGGCGCTAGGTTGGATCCTCAGCACCACATAAAAATAAATAAGTAAAATAAAGGTATGTGTCCAACTACAACTAAAAAACAAAGAGATTCAGTGGAGAACTTGTAACATGCAGAGGATTGCCAGCCTGTCCCTCCTGTGGGTGCTGAGGACCGAGAGCCACGGGACTCTGCTGCGGATGGACCTTCTCTGGAGAAACCCTCAGCAGACAGCTTCAGGAGCTGCCCGATAGGTCTGTCCCCCTCCTCCAGTGACTTTGGTCATCTCTCAGGCTGCAGAGGGACCATGGCTAACCCCAGCTCTCCTGTCCCAGGCCTCCGTCCTCACCTCCTTCTGAAAGGCCTTCCTGTGTGATCCTGGATGTCTCAGGACCGAGGCCAGGCATGGTGTCCCCTAGAAAGCCCTCCCGGATTCTCCTGGGACCTAGGTCAGGAGGAGTGTCGGTGGAGAGGCGTGGCAGGGGCATGAGCGCTGCCCGAGCTGTGGTGGGGCCCGGCCGTGGTGGGGTGCCGCCTGTGGTGGGGCCCGGCCGTGGTGGGGTGCCGCCTGTGGTGGGGCGCTGTCCGTGGTGGGGGGTGCGGCCCGTGGTGGGGCGGGTGGCCCATGGTGGGGCGGGCGGCCCGTGGTGGGGGGCGCGGCCCTCGTGCGCCTGGGCTGCTTCTGGAGGGAGCCGCGGCACCTCCACCAGTGTGGCCTCCCACATCACTCCGTGGAACGCACACTGTCACGTGGAGCCGCCGCTGCACCGCTTTGTCACGAAGCTCATCGTCCCTGTCCTTTGTACCTTACTCTTCCCTCTCCAGAGGCAACACTTAAAATGCATCTGGTTGTTGTCCCTCAGCCCGTGGCCAGAGCATCTGCACACACTGCTGCTACCTGGCCGTCTGCTTAGGCACGTCCACTGCAGAGGAGGGGCTGGCCCCGCCCCGTGCCTTCCTCTTCCCCAGGCCTCCTCACTCCGCTAGGCCCTGTGTCCAGCCTGCTGCCTTCTGCCCCCATGACCTGGGCCTCCAGCCACTGCTGCACAGACCAGAGTGTGCCCCGCCCCAGACATCCTCCTGCCCAGGTCCCGTCACTCGGGTGCTCCTGCCGACCACCCTGATGCCACCTCTGCATTCACCTGGCCTCCTGGTTCCCCCCCAGGGCCTCTGCCCATCGCCCTCATGGACACTGAGGATCTGGTCTCCTCTCCCTCTCCTCCGCAGTCCGGCCGAGAGGGACCTTGCTTGTGTTCTTTCTTGTCTTCGTGGTGCCGAGATCACACCCGGGCCTCACGCGGGCTGGGCAAGCACCTTGCGCTCAGCACGCCCCGCCCCACGGTGAGCTTGCCAGGTGAGTGGATGACACCATTCCCAAGCCTGGACGCTGGCACGGGTTTCCAGCAGTTGAGCTCCCTGCTGGGGTGGGTGAGGGACCCTGTGCACCACAGCCTTCTATTTGCCTGGAACACAGACCCCCTTCCTCACAGCAAGGTGGGGCCACAGAACTGCCCGAGGAAGTGACTGGACACTTCCAGGCCCAGGCAGCCGGAGCTTGCAGCCAGTTAGTTCTGCCCTGGGGTGGACCTCTGAGGCCACGCCCTGGGCCCAGCCTCAGGGTGCAGGAGGGCTGCCCAGCCTCCCAGGCACGGAAAGGGTCAGGCTCTTTCCCACCCCAGGACTGTGTGCATTGCTCAGGGGGCTCCCTCCACCCCCTTCTTAGCCACCTGTGGGTACCCACCTCCCCTCAAGCCTCTTGCTCTGGGAAGCCTTCCAGGACCCACTGCCTCCTGGAGAGGGGCCTCCAGGGTTCCCTCGGCTCCAAGCGCACTGCCTACCCGGCCTCACCTCTCCACAAGCCAGGCGAGCCCCTGAGCCCGGTGGCTCGTCCCCCTGCTCCCGTGGCCCCTCAGGCAGGTGGATGCTCCTTGTTCTTTGGTTTGAGTCCTTGCAGGAAGGTGCAGGCTCCATCTCGGGGAGGAGGAGGCCGCGGGGGAAGGTCCAGGCTCAACAGGGAGGAGGAGGCCGCTGGGGAAGGTGCAGGCTCCATCTCGGGGAGGAGGAGGCCGCTGGGGAAGGTGCAGGCTCCATCTCGGGGAGGAGGAGGCCGCTGGGGAAGGTGCAGGCTCCATCTCGGGGAGGAGGAGGCCGCTGGGGAAGGTCCAGGCTCAACAGGGAGGAGGAGGCCGCTGGGGAAGGTGCAGGCTCCATCTCGGGGAGGAGGAGGCCGCTGGGGAAGGTGCAGGCTCCATCTCGGGGAGGAGGAGGCCGCTGGGGAAGGTGCAGGCTCAACAGGGAGGAGGAGGCCGCTGGGGAAGGTGCAGGCTCCATCTCGGGGAGGAGGAGGCCGCTGGGGAAGGTGCAGGCTCCATCTTGGGGAGGAGGAGGCCGCTGGGGAAGGTGCAGGCTCCATCTCGGGGAGGAGGAGGCCGCTGGGGAAGGTGCAGGCTCCATCTTGGGGAGGAGGAGGAGGAGGCCGCTGGGGAAGGTGCAGGCTCCATCTCGGGGAGGAGGAGGCCGCTGGGGAAGGTGCAGGCTCCATCTTGGGGAGGAGGAGGCCGCTGGGGAAGGTGCAGGCTCCATCTCGGGGAGGAGGAGGCCGCTGGGGAAGGTGCAGGCTCCATCTCGGGGAGGAGGAGGCCGCTGGGGAAGGTGCAGGCTCCATCTCGGGGAGGAGGAGGCCGCTGGGGACGGTGCAGGCTCCATCTCGGGGAGGAGGAGGCCGCTGGGGAAGGTGCAGGCTCAACAGGGAGGAGGAGGCCGCTGGGGAAGGTGCAGGCTCCATCTCGGGGAGGAGGAGGCCGCTGGGGAAGGTGCAGGCTCCATCTCGGGGAGGAGGAGGAGGCCGCTGGGGACGGTGCAGGCTCCATCTCGGGGAGGAGGAGGCCGCTGGGGACGGTGCAGGCTCCATCTCGGGGAGGAGGAGGCCACTGGGGACGGTGCAGGCTCAACAGGGAGGAGGAGGCCGCTGGGGAAGGTGCAGGCTCAACAGGGAGGAGGAGGCCGCTGGGGACGGTGCAGGCTCAACAGGGAGGAGGAGGCCGCGGGGGAAGGTGCAGGCTCCATCTCGGGGAGGAGGAGGCCGCTGGGGAAGGTGCAGGCTCAACAGGGAGGAGGCCGCTGGGGAAGGTGCAGGCTCCATCTCGGGGAGGAGGAGGCCGCTGGGGAAGGTGCAGGCTCCATCTCGGGGAGGAGGAGGCCGCTGGGGAAGGTGCAGGCTCCATCTCGGGGAGGAGGAGGCCGCTGGGGAAGGTGCAGGCTCCATCTCGGGGAGGAGGAGGCCGCGGGGGAAGGTGCAGGCTCCATCTCGGGGAGGAGGAGGCCGCTGGGGAAGGTGCAGGCTCCATCTCGGGGAGGAGGAGGCCGCTGGGGAAGGTGCAGGCTCCATCTCGGGGAGGAGGAGGCCGCTGGGGAAGGTGCAGGCTCCATCTCGGGGAGGAGGAGGCCGCTGGGGAAGGTGCAGGCTCCATCTCGGGGAGGAGGAGGCCGCTGGGGAAGGTCCAGGCTCAACAGGGAGGAGGCCGCTGGGGAAGGTGCAGGCTCCATCTCGGGGAGGAGGAGGCCGCTGGGGAAGGTGCAGGCTCCATCTCGGGGAGGAGGAGGCCGCGGGGGAAGGTGCAGGCTCCATCTCAGGAAGGAGGAGGCCGCTGGGGAAGGTCCAGGCTCAACAGGGAGGAGGAGGCCGCTGGGGAAGGTGCAGGCTCCATCTCGGGGAGGAGGAGGCCGCTGGGGAAGGTGCAGGCTCCATCTCGGGGAGGAGGAGGCCGCTGGGGAAGGTGCAGGCTCAACAGGGAGGAGGAGGCCGCTGGGGAAGGTGCAGGCTCCATCTCGGGGAGGAGGAGGCCGCTGGGGAAGGTGCAGGCTCCATCTTGGGGAGGAGGAGGCCGCTGGGGAAGGTGCAGGCTCCATCTCGGGGAGGAGGAGGAGGCCGCTGGGGAAGGTGCAGGCTCAACAGGGAGGAGGAGGAGGAGGCCGCTGGGGAAGGTGCAGGCTCCATCTCGGGGAGGAGGAGGCCGCGGGGGAAGGTGCAGGCTCCATCTCGGGGAGGAGGAGGCCGCTGGGGAAGGTGCAGGCTCAACAGGGAGGAGGAGGCCGCTGGGGAAGGTGCAGGCTCAACAGGGAGGAGGAGGCCGCTGGGGAAGGTGCAGGCTCCATCTCGGGGAGGAGGAGGCCGCTGGGGAAGGTGCAGGCTCCATCTCGGGGAGGAGGAGGCCGCGGGGGAAGGTGCAGGCTCCATCTCGGGGAGGAGGAGGCCGCTGGGGAAGGTGCAGGCTCCATCTCGGGGAGGAGGAGGCCGCTGGGGACGGTGCAGGCTCCATCTCGGGGAGGAGGAGGAGGCCGCTGGGGACGGTGCAGGCTCCATCTCGGGGAGGAGGAGGCCGCTGGGGACGGTGCAGGCTCCATCTCGGGGAGGAGGAGGCCACTGGGGACGGTGCAGGCTCAACAGGGAGGAGGAGGCCGCTGGGGACGGTGCAGGCTCAACAGGGAGGAGGAGGCCGCGGGGGAAGGTGCAGGCTCCATCTCGGGGAGGAGGAGGCCGCTGGGGAAGGTGCAGGCTCCATCTTGGGGAGGAGGAGGCCGCTGGGGAAGGTGCAGGCTCCATCTCGGGGAGGAGGAGGAGGAGGCCGCTGGGGAAGGTGCAGGCTCAACAGGGAGGAGGAGGCCGCTGGGGAAGGTGCAGGCTCCATCTCGGGGAGGAGGAGGAGGAGGCCGCGGGGGAAGGTGCAGGCTCAACAGGGAGGAGGAGGCCGCTGGGGAAGGTGCAGGCTCCATCTCGGGGAGGAGGAGGCCGCTGGGGAAGGTGCAGGCTCCATCTCGGGGAGGAGGAGGCCGCTGGGGAAGGTGCAGGCTCCATCTCGGGGAGGAGGAGGCCGCTGGGGAAGGTCCAGGCTCAACAGGGAGGAGGCCGCTGGGGAAGGTGCAGGCTCCATCTCGGGGAGGAGGAGGCCGCGGGGGAAGGTGCAGGCTCCATCTCAGGAAGGAGGAGGCCGCTGGGGAAGGTGCAGGCTCAACAGGGAGGAGGAGGCCGCTGGGGAAGGTGCAGGCTCCATCTCGGGGAGGAGGAGGCCGCTGGGGAAGGTGCAGGCTCCATCTCGGGGAGGAGGAGGCCGCTGGGGAAGGTGCAGGCTCCATCTCGGGGAGGAGGAGGCCGCTGGGGACGGTGCAGGCTCCATCTCGGGGAGGAGGAGGAGGCCGCTGGGGACGGTGCAGGCTCCATCTCGGGGAGGAGGAGGCCGCTGGGGGACGGTGCAGGCTCCATCTCGGGGAGGAGGAGGCCACTGGGGACGGTGCAGGCTCAACAGGGAGGAGGAGGCCGCTGGGGACGGTGCAGGCTCAACAGGGAGGAGAGGCCGCGGGGGAAGGTGCAGGCTCCATCTCGGGGAGGAGGAGGCCGCTGGGGAAGGTGCAGGCTCCATCTCGGGGAGGAGGAGGCCGCTGGGGAAGGTGCAGGCTCCAACTTCGGGGAGGAGGAGGCCGCTGGGGAAGGTGCAGGCTCCATCTCGGGGAGGAGGAGGCCGCTGGGGAAGGTGCAGGCTCAACAGGGAGGAGGAGGCCGCTGGGGAAGGTGCAGGCTCCATCTCGGGGAGGAGGAGGCCGCTGGGGAAGGTGCAGGCTCCATCTCGGGGAGGAGGAGGCCGCTGGGGAAGGTCCAGGCTCAACAGGGAGGAGGCCGCTGGGAAGGTGCAGGCTCCATCTCGGGGAGGAGGAGGCCGCTGGGGAAGGTCCAGGCTCAACAGGGAGGAGGCCGCTGGGGAAGGTGCAGGCTCCATCTCGGGGAGGAGGAGGCCGCTGGGGAAGGTGCAGGCTCCATCTCGGGGAGGAGGAGGCCGCTGGGGAAGGTGCAGGCTCCATCTCGGGGAGGAGGAGGCCGCGGGGGAAGGTGCAGGCTCCATCTCGGGGAGGAGGAGGCCGCTGGGGAAGGTGCAGGCTCCATCTCGGGGAAGGAGGAGGCCGCTGGGGAAGGTGCAGGCTCCATCTCGGGGAGGAGGAGGCCGCTGGGGAAGGTGCAGGCTCCATCTCGGGGAGGAGGAGGCCGCTGGGGAAGTGCAGGCTCCATCTCGGGGAGGAGGAGGCCGCGGGGGAAGGTGCAGGCTCCATCTCGGGGAGGAGGAGGCCGCTGGGGGAAGGTGCAGGCTCCATCTCGGGGAGGAGGAGGCCGCTGGGGAAGGTCCAGGCTCAACAGGGAGGAGGAGGCCGCTGGGGAAGGTGCAGGCTCCATCTCGGGGGAGGAGGAGGAGGAGGCCGCTGGGGAAGGTGCAGGCTCCATCTCGGGGAGGAGGAGGAGGCCGCTGGGGAAGGTGCAGGCTCCATCTCGGGGAGGAGGAGGCCGCTGGGGAAGGTGCAGGCTCCATCTCGGGGAGGAGGAGGCCGCTGGGGAAGGTGCAGGCTCCATCTCGGGGAGGAGGAGGCCGCTGGGAAGGTGCAGGCTCAACAGGGAGGAGGAGGCCCGCTGGGGGAAGGTGCAGGCTCCATCTCGGGGAGGAGGAGGCCGCTGGGGAAGGTGCAGGCTCCATCTCGGGGAGGAGGAGGCCGCTGG